>NC_034416.1:373717-497923 GCF_002078875.1 Numida meleagris
CCCGCAAAAGCCCCCGCGCGGCGCTGACACCGGCGGCAGCGGCACCGGGGCACGGGGAACCGCCGCGGGTGGGCGGGAGAGTGCGTGGACCCCGCGCTTCACCTGTGTCCGGTGCGGGCAGAGCCGGGCAGGGCGTGCGGTGCGGTGCGGTGCGGGCTCCGCGGGCTCCGCGGGCAGCGCTGCAGGTAGGACGCGCCGGGCAGGACGCGCCGAACTCCGCGCGCTCCGTGGGCAGAACTCTCCGCGCCGCGTGGAGCAAAGCGAAGAACGCCCCGGGCACCGCACAGCGCCCGCCCCGTCCCACCCCGCCGCCTCCCATTGGCGGGCGCTGCGGGAATGCGGCGGAGCTATGTAAATCCGCAGCCCATGCACAGCACCGTCCGCCGCCCCGAGCCGCCTCCGCATCGCCCGGGCAGGGCGGGCAGCGCCGCGGGCAGCGGGGGTGTGGGGCGGCGGGTCCGCTCGCGTCCGCTCGTGTCCGCTGCGTGGGCTCCGCTGAGGGCGAGGGCGGGACCCGGGAGGACCCATCCCAGCCGCGCGGCGCTTTGCGGAGCGGTCGGGGCTCCGAAGCCCGGGGTCAGTGACCGCTCTGCGGGGGCCGCTTCTCGTGGAGCCCCCGCCGGCCGCCAGCGCACGGAGCGTGATTCGCGGTCTGACTCCCTGGGGCCGTCCGGGGCCGCTGTCTGGAAGCACCGCGGCGGTGTGCTATGTACTGACTCCATCACGGGGTTCTCCAACGCCCCGTGGGGCCGCGGAACCCCTCTGCCTCGTGCGGGGGCAGTTTGTCCTCCCGGCAGCGCTGACCTTGGTGCTGGGCGTTCTGTGCCCTCTGCCTCCAACGTCCTCAGCTCTGAAGTTCCGATCTGCCGAACCCGCTGCAGAACGTCGTCGTCCCTCCGCGTTTCGGACGGCCGAGAGCAGGCTGCGTTACTGCTGCTCACGGAGGGGCCCGGGCAGCAGCTCTCAGCAATGGTTCTGCACGAGGATGTGTGTTTGAACAGTACTGAGTTTAAACCTAATATTTTGGAGATATTTTTTCCATTTCTCTCTCTTCTCTGAAGTTCAGGTGTTCCCTCTCCAGCAAATACTTGGGGTAGGTCCCAGAAGTTTCCCACTGCCACTGTGTGGCAGAGAAGGCAGGCATGCTGGGATTTGGTATGGGATCAGCGGAGCTGCCCTGTCTGCCTGTTCACAGGTCGGTGCCTCGGCCGCTCACTGATGCAGTCTCCGTGGAGGAAACCAGCTCGCCCAGACCGTTCTGCAGGGGGCCGGGGTGACATCACCCTCTGCATGGGGCACTGCGCCTGCTGCAGCCGGCGGGGCTGCTCCTTGTCCTGCAAGCTGCACTGTGGCCCTCTCCAGCACATTAACATCAGCTCCAGCACTTTGGGAAGCTGATAAGAGTTGTTTAACTGAGGAAAGCCATCAGCAGAAGTCATCTGTGGGATTATTTTCTCCTAAAAAGCGGTTGGGCTCAAAATGAAGGCTCTACAGATTGCGCATCCAGCACAGAGCAGGGGTGGGCGATGGGAACAAATTGCTGCTGGCAGCCAGAGTCCCCACACACCATGGGGTTTGTGGTGGTGCTGCTGCCGATGGGCAAAGTGCTGGGGGTGCTTCAGGCGCCAGAACGAGCCCAGCGTGGCCAGGCTGAGGCTGAAGCGGGCAGAGAAGTTGTGAGATTGTCCTGTCCCTCTTTGAGGCCTCCTGCAAGCCAGAGCACACTGCTAATGGACCTGGAAACATCCCCACTGTGTTTGACTTTTCTCCTTTCAGATCAGCAGTCTGACCCATCCCACCTCCTGGTCCCATGCGGGCACTGGGGCTGCCCCACATGTCTCCGAAGGCTCAGGGCAGTGGCACTGCCCCGGTGGCAGCTCAGCCCCACAGGGCGCCCAGCAGCGGCGAGGCCGCCCCCAGCAGCACCGGCCGCGTGCCGGCTGCTGGAGGCTGGGTGGGCTGGGCTGGGTGCAGTGCACCCAACGAGCTGCAGGGTGGGCAGGCTGAGGGCTTTCAGGCGTCCGGGTCAGTCTACAGAAACATCTTGAAACATTTTGTGTCATGACCGCAATTACTTGATTTGCTCAGGGTCACATCATTCTCATAGGTTATAAGTACAAAGCGTAATTAACAACAGCACCGTGTTACAAGTTATCCGGAGCAGGAATTCGGAAGAGGGGAATCTGTTACAAGTTTTCCCGGCGCACCGGAGGATTCACAGCACTAGGGGGCCCCAGCTCCAGGCACGAACGGAACCGCCCGCCCGCAGCCGGCACGCGCACGGCCACGCGCAGAGGATCGGCTCCGCGCGGTAACGGGCTGCTCGCGGCCCCGGCGCGTGGTGCGGTGAGGAGATCGCGCTCGTGCGGTCAGTGGGACAGCCCCCGCCTTCCCCTCCACGTCAGAGCCGCGCTCTGCCCATCCCTGGCTCAGACATCAGAAAATCATCTTTTTTCCAGGTCATGAAATGCGATGGGAGCGGTGTAGAATTCCCCTCTTTGCTCACGCTCTGATGCACCTGGTGCCCAGGTGAGACTGGAGGAGGTGCAGCGAGGGAAATGCCCCGTGCTCAGCGGAACTCGCCGTTGTTCAGCTGCAGTCTCCTCCCCACCAGGCTGACATTTTCCCGGTGTTAGTTCCAGTTTCGTGGTCAAGGCCACCTCTTCAGAGCAGCTTTATTGCTTACCAGGTGAGAGAAGCTGCTTCGAGATGAGAACTACTGACTTCTGTCTATCAGAAATGTCCTGTAATGGCCTGAGGTATAGCTGAGTGGTGGAGTTTTGAGTTTAGACTGAGAATAAGGAAGAATTTTTTTTACAGTGAGGGTGGTGAGGCCCGGGCACAGATTGCCCAGAGAGGCGGTGGAAGCCCCGTCCTTGGAGGCACTCACAGTCAGGCTGTACGGGGCTCTGAGCACCTGACCAAGCTGTGGGTGTCTCTGTTCATTGCAGGGGAGTTGGACTAGATAACCTTTAAGGGTCCCTTCCAGCTCAGCTAATTCTTTGATTCTATGATTTGTCAATTACATATTCTTTGATTTGGCATCCTCTCCACTTACAGCACTTGGAACAACAAGGCAGGTGTTCAAACGATCTCACTGTCCTGCCTGGTCACACAGTGTTCACTGCATCTCTCCACCTCACTCAGTGAGAATGGTTTCTTTTCTCCATGGCCATTAAATGAATTGGGTTTTCCATATGGTCGCCTCATGCACGCTGTGACTCTCCTGTACATGTCAGGATGTGCTGCTGGCTTCGTTGTGAGGGTGTTCGGAAGGCATCTGGTGTCCTCATGATGCTGCCTTGTGGTGCTGCATGCTCAGGCCAGGAGCCGGAGAATGCTTTCCCCAGACAGGAACGGCTTCCCCTGCTCGCGGCGCATCCCTCTCGGCCGCTGCCCGGCGTGCGGGGGCTGCAGGCTGCCTGCGAGCTGCGCCGCTGTGAGGTGCGGCCGGGGCACAGACTGCAGGACTCCACTGCAGCCGGGTTCTGCTGTGCGAGAGAACGCAGCGCCCCAGGGGAGAGCTGTGCCCCCAGGGCCCTCCGGACTGCGCTCAGAGGAACCGGCAGCCTCTCTCGCTGTCAGCCTGCCGTAACCCTCTATATGGGAGTTTTTCCATTGCATCCCGTGAGGCTGAATCACGGGTTTTCCTGCACGCTCTCAAGATGCGAGGGTGCACGCTGACAGGCAGGCACGGGCAGGACAGAGGTTCCCGCAAGCACCTCGGGGGGTCGGACCGGCTTTTATCTCAGCAATTCTCCGGAGGGCTCTGACCGCTGGGGCTTTCTCGCTGCCGAAGGAACGAGCAGCTCCGAAACGCGCGCGCGGCTGCGGAGCTGAGGGCGGCAGCGGCGCTGCGTGCTGCAGAGAACCGCGCTGCCAGCAGAGGGCGCTCTGCGCCTTCTGGCGGAGCCCCGCGGCCAGCAGCGGCCCGCTCCTTTCCAGGCCCGGCTGGGGAAGCCCACGCAGCCACGGGCGCAGATTTAAATTCGCTTTGCCTTATTTTTTCCCTTTCCTTTCCCTTCTCTTTTTTTGCGTACCTGTTTCTCTCTGGCTGTGTGCGTGTCCGTGTGATTGCCCGGTGTGGAGCATTGCTTTGCAGACGGGACTCCCCCTGTGCAGAAGCAGCAGCCGGGGATGGGCAGCACTGACACTGGGACACGGACCTGCAGATGCCGGCAGCGCTTCCCTGGGACCCCATCTGCCGTTAACAGACGGAGCCAAAGGCTGGGAATGCTTTCACATCATCTTACAGCAGAAGATGGAAGGAAAAAGTTGAGTGCCTGGTGCACTGCTGTTTGTAAGCAGCCACCCAGCACAAACCCGAGAGCTGATTTTGCACCAGGAAATTTTGAGCTCCTTTTATTTACAACATTGTCAATGAGCAGCCCTCCAGGAGCTGAGTTATTGACTGTGAAAGATCTATCTGAGAAGAAACAGTACACAAAGTCACACTGAAAACCTGCAACTGTAAATCTGGCTGCTGTATTGAGATTTTCTTGGTCTGGGTATAGAACCTTCCTTCACTTTGATGGGAGCTGGACATGTACAACCTTCCTACAGCTTTGCACATCTCAAAATTATTGCTCTCCTATTCTGCTCGGAGAAATCCCTAACCACATCAGTAGCCCCATTACAGGTGAAAAAAATGAAATAAGAGGACAAAGAAGACAGAAAAAAAAAAGGATCACATGTTGATTTAAAAGCACGGAAATGAGGCCCTCAGCGCTTCCACAGCTCAGCCTGTTTCTTGAGGGCACCCTATGCACCCCTTTCCAGAGTGCTGTGTGTCGACCATCTCCAAACAGCCCACCCTCTCAGCTCATTAACATCTGGCTCCTCTTGCACAGCCTGTGCCCATCTCGTGGCCTGCTATAGCTCTGTGCTGCAGCTTGAGCCTTCCTTGGTAAGTCATGCATTTGCAGCAGCTGAAAATCTGGACAGTGTGTGACAAGAAGCCATGTGGCACGAGGACCGGCTGCAGTGTGAGGAGGCTGTGGGTGCAGCCCTGCAGGACAAGGACTGCACTGTGGTGTACCAGAACCCTCCGCCTGGAAACCTTACCATGATGAACTTGTCCCATTCCTGGTATTTGTTCATGGTCTGAAAAGGGATAAGAATGATTCAACTAGATCCTTTTTCACTGGAAATGAGAGCTGAGAAGAAAGGCAGAAGTTTCTGAAGCTATCCGGAGGAGTTTGTCCGCAGTATTCTTGCTCCCCACTGCCAGTGCTCATTAGGAATCATGTTGTTTGTTCACAGCCCTCTGTCCCTCAGGTACCGGGGTGTTTCTGAAAGCTGCCTTCAGTTCCTTTAGGACACTCTGGGCAATACAACTCTCAAGAATTCTTTCAGAATCCTACCAGAGCATGTATGTTAGAAGGACTTCCACCGAGGAAGACACACACAGCTCTGCTCACTGCAAACATCACAGGGATCTGCTGTAGCTGGGCGTTAGGAATAGGCACAGCATTCAGAGGGTTCTGGAATTCTTTAAAAGAAACAACAGGGCAAAATGTCCTCCATTTTCAAGTAGTACTTGTGTTTTCTGCCTGCCCTTTCAAATGTAAATCCACATTTGTTTTGGCTCGCAATAAAATGAACTTTAGTTTATATATTGATTTTACTCTGTTTTCACACTGAAGAAAAAAAGCAAATATCTCCTTTTCACCAATGACTGGCTCATAGGAAGCAAAAAGAAATTTCTTTCATTAGAAGCGTTTGATTTTGACAGAGCCATGTGGAAATGAACATGTGATTTTGCTGCTTCCCAGGATACCACCTTCCCAGTGCCCATGATCCGCCCTTCCAGAAGAGGCAGACCCCCAGCTGCATGAGCCTGCAGGCCACGCTGATCAGCCGCTCGCCTGGGAGCAGAGGGCACTTGGCAGCAAGCAGCAGATCCACCCAATGAGAGCAGGGTGAGGTTTTGTCTTAGCTCATGAGAGGTTTCCTCAGGCTCCAGGGGTTTGCTGAGCAGTTGTGTTCTAGAGGCACTGCCACGGTGGGATGAAGAGGTCATCAGTGGGATGTGCACAGCGCTGCAGCACAGAGCACAGATAGGAAGGGAAGGGCAGAAGTCAGAGCCCCACCTGCACCCAGCAAACACTACTGCAGGTTTGGACCCGGCTGGCCCTGGCAGAGCGCTGGGTCAGCCTCCCAGGGAGGGCGGTTTCTGTGTCTGTTTGTTTTGCTTTGTTTGGTTGGTTGTTTTTGTTTGGATTTGGTTTTTCTGTTGGGGTTGGTTTGTTTATAAAGGCAGGAGGCGCTTCTCCAGGCAGTGCAGCTCAGGTCAGCAGCCAGGAGGAAGATCCCACATCGATGAGGGCTGTGAGAACTGTGGTGCCTTCTAATTTCAGAGGGAAAAACGATAACCAACAGCTGCATTGGAACAACTGTCTGGATGCTTTGTGTGTTTTTCAGAAGGAAATAACTGCAAAGCTGGCTATCGACTGGGTGACGTGTTCCAGCTGGGGAGGATGACCCTGCCTGTGTGGAAGGTTTATCAGCCCGAAGGCGGCTGGCCCTTCGCTGGCCATTTGGGGAAATACACCACAGCTTTTCATTCCTCAGCTTCATGTCCTTCCAACATTTTAAGGGAAATCTGATGGGACTGAGAGCCTTGGGCATATGGCAGGAAAATACTTTTCTTCACTTGCGGAGTGAAAACAGTTCTGCATAACCCCTGATATTTTTCATGGCATCCATTTCTAACCAACAGTTCTTTCAGCACTATTAAGAGTAAAACCAGAACAGACAGCGTTTTGGTCACACATCTTTCCCTGCAGCACTTGGAGGACGTGAGGGTGTATGTTAGGAGACTTTTTTTGGCAGAACCGAAGCCATTGACAATCTGTGGAAGTACCAGGATGCTGTCAGGGAACAAGCAAACACATTACTGTTACAAAATCCTAATGATTATGTATTAGAGCAAGGTAGGAATTATGTGCTTACAAATCAGTTGTTGCTCCCTTGTTAGAAAAGGATATCTGCATACTGCATTGCTTGCTCTCTATTGCCTCACTGTCATAGCTCAAGACTCTCCCAGGCAGGGTGAAGATGGCATAGGCACTCAGGGAGCCTGAGCCAGGCACTGGGGCTCTGGGAGGGACTGCATAAAGCTGCTGGTGTGAAAACCTGACTAGCACAAGGTGAGGCAGAGAGCACTGGCACGGACAGGAGGACAAGGCGACATGAACATGACAAAAAGGACCATATGCAGGTGACCAGAATTATGTAAACTTTGCAGGTAAAGACAAGGACTTGGTTTAATAATGGAAGGAAAGACTCCAGAAAGGCAATTACCTAAGAATATCAGAATGAGGTTCCAGGGCCACACCAAAGGACACTCTGGCACAGTACCCTGATTCTGTAAGAGCTAGATATGGGGACGAGGGAAGGGGATTAAAGCAGAGCATGTTTACCTATTAATCTTTAATAGAACTCTCTTTCTTGGATGCTCTGTTTGCTCCCAAATCCATCCACAAACATAACATCCACAGAATCTTTTCACCAGGGGCTTCACAACTCAGCTACCTGCTGCCCAAGGAAACTCCTTCTATTTGCTCTGAACTGGAAACCAGTAACTTACCTGAGTACCGGTGGTTTTTGCATTACAGGTGAAAGTGAGCGGTTCATCCCTGGGCATCCCAACCATGCTCAGGAACAGGGAGGAAGAGATTACTTCCTCGATACACTTCAGCCTAGCCCTATTTGTACACCATTTATTTTTCTTGGTGTGTGATTGCTGCAATCACACACCAAGATTGCCACACACCTAGCAAGATTGAAGCTGCAGAAACGATGCAGCTTTTTAGATGTATCAGAACCATGGAATCATAGAATGGTGTGGGTTGGAAGGGACCTTTAAGACCACCTTGTTCCAACCCCCCTGCTATGGGCAGTGACACCTCGAGTTTGCTTACAGAAAAGAGAAGAGCTTAAGCTTTCTGCAAGGAGGGGTTTCACTTTGCCACTGGGTCCATCTGACTCCATCTGTGTTGACGTGTGTAACTCCACTGACTTCAGGAACACCCCGTCCATCTGCTGGTGAGCAGAAACCAACCTTAAATGTGTTTGTTGTCGCATACATCAGATGCCAAACCTGGCAGCCCAGAATAAATAGTTAAGCTGAAACTCAGCAATGGCACTAGCAACCTGCTGTCTAAAGTGCGTTTGTAGGCATTAATACCAGTGAACTGTTCTTAACTGCCTGGCAGTAACCGTGGCTGAGAAAGAAATAACATTTCAGCATTTAACAGATGAATATTGCAAGGAACTATTCCAAAGAGCACTCACAGTACAAAGTCATCTCAAAGCAGTCTGAGCTCTGTACCAGAATCTTTGGGCAACCTTTTTGGAGTGGTGGGCAGCGGGAGCCCCTCAGGGATGGGTACAGCAGCACACGGAGGAGTGGTGAGGATGGACAGCCTCAAGAACCAGCAAGAGACAAACCTTGCTTCACTATGGACTAGTGCACCACCAGTGGATTTCCAGACTTGAGATACAGATCTGCAAGATGCCTGCAGCTGATGGAGGGTTATGAGCACAGATACCCTCTCACTGACTGGATCTACCTCCCATGTCCCATCCAACATGCAACCACACAACCTGCTTTCCAGGCTGGATGCTGTGTGCATGATGGAGAGCCTGTAGTTATCTGACACCCATCTTCACATTTATAGCCCTCATTTGTGGCTGTGCTATTGTTTGATGGTCTTTTGTCTTTTTTTTTTTGGCACTGATGATGACTTTCCTGCTTCAATATAAACCAGGAGCTGTGTCTATGAGAGAATTCCAGGTCATTTTCACAGCACAATGGCCACGAACACTGGGCAGGCCTCCTGCCAGGGTGTCTGCCACTGGTGGAGCCACAGCTGCAGTGCTGGGACGCTGACAGGACACTGTTCGAGGAGGGCCTGGGCTGTGGCTCCTCTCAGCATGCGGAGGAGGCTGGCAGGCTCCTTGGAGGCCGGGGGGAGTGCTGATAGGGACGTTGGCACCTGTAAGCGGTGAGTGAACCAGGCGAAGTTCTCCTTGCCCTGTGCTGTCAGTGATCCCAGGAGCATTGCTTAGGAATCCTGGCAATTTTTTTGCTCTGTTTGTTCCTTCCTACACTCTCTTTCATTTGGAAGATGGAGGCAAACTGGATGATCTTCCTCCCCTTCCATCTCCAGCCTCTCCTCTTGCTAGCTTAAATTTGAGCATTTTTTATACAGATCCTTTTTTGCTCACTTAACTGCAGACTTCATGTTTTCCATATTCTCTGTTTTCCCCAGAGGATGAAATACATCCATGCACAGCCACAGTATCAAAGACTCCCCAGAGCACGGGGGTCAGAACCCAACAAAGCACAGCCCCGCAGTCAGTCAGGGTGGAAAGACCCGGGGCCTGGATGGGAGCTGTGGCAGAAGACACCTGGGGAGCAGAGGGACGAGTGGAGAGAGCTCTGTGTGTGAGCGTGCAGTGTGGAGGCAGGAGCACGGCGGCCTCCATGGCGCTTGCAGCCTGGTGCAGCTGCATGCTGCAGGATGGACACGGCCACCATGCTGCGGTGCTGAGCTGGGTGCAGAGCGGAGCGGATGCAGGGGACGCTGAGCTGGGACCCTTGGGCCCGGGTCCGTGTGCTCGTTGCTGATCATACAGAGAAGGCCTCCTTTCCTGGCCAGCTGGCACTGCTCCGGGCCTAGGAGAAAACAATGGATGAATCCATCATGTCATTCATTACAGTCATTTTTGCCCTTGACTCTGTTAATCTTTTAGAGACAAATATCAAGTGAAACCATTTGGGCCTTTCAGCTGTGGTGAAAACAAACTGCCACGGATTTATGAGTTCAGTTCTTAATTGAAGTTCTCTTTTGTAGCTGCTCACTCACATGCAACATTCCTGGCTCTGAAGTGAACCTAAAGGAAGGCAATAAATACAGCTAAATGGAGCCTTGCTCCCCTGATGGGGAACTCTCCCTTCTGGCCCAGAGGGACGGCTCATTTTCCTGCCTGCTGGAAGCAAAAGGGCAGGGGGGCACGCAGTGCACGGGCAGCTCAGGGGCAGCAGGCACCTCCAGCAGCTGGTGCCAGTCCTCCAAGCAAAGCTCGGCTTCAGCTCGAGGCTTTCCAGCGTGGTCTGACCTCTGGGACCAAGCGACAGGGACCCGCTGGGTGACACGAGCTCCGATGGTGTGTATGCCTCTTTGCACGACAGAATTTTTGTCTTTAAAAAAACTAAATAATTACTTTTATGTTTAAAGTAATCATCTGTCTCATTGCAAAGTAGTAAAATAATACATGCAATTATGAATTAGACACAGTTTTTTTTTCTTATAAGCTCTTAAGTGCTGGTATCCTTCAATCTTTCCACTCCGTCCTGCCTGTCGCACCAGGAAATGTGTGGAAAGCAGAGTGTAATTTATTAAATGGAAAAGGAAACAAATCACTGTGCTTGTACAACCAGTAACTAATCTCCATCCCCTTGTGGGATTTATCACAGCAATTCTCCAGCTGCCAACGTAATATACAATGAACGAATGTCTCTCTAATGCCACTTTAAATGGCACTTTTTCTTCCATCCCCCATTCCACTGCTGATTTTCTCATAGGAAAAACAACTTTGCCGTTGTTGCAAATGTGTTGTTGCATAATAAAATGCTCCCTGCTTTCTGCAGAGAACCCCTGTACACCAAAAGCCACTGCCCAGGCAGCGCCTAATGCCCACTGTGCATCCCACTCGAGAGCGAGGTGCTGCCAGCACAGCCCTGCACAGATGCAGCAGCGGGGCCGGAGCAGCGGCACCGTGCCACCCCCACAACAAACCAAACCCGAGCATTGCCCTCTGGCAGGGTAACTGCCACTCACACAAAGCTCTTCAGCTGAGCAGCAGGTAGGGAAAGCATGTCCCCTTCAATCCTTCTGCCAATTTATTCTGGCAATAACAACATTTGCAGTACGGCAGCACTTATACATGGAAAGTAACACTGATTTCTCACTGCATTTACTTGGCCAATTAAAAAAGGTCATTCGAGTTTATGATAATCCCTTTGAAGACAAATGTTGCTGTGTGTCTCCAGCTGCACCTATTTTCGTTCTCCCTTTCCTCAGCAGATACACTGACGATATGCACACTGATATGGCACTGTCAGCTGTGTCTGTGTGTTCCAAACTCCTGGTTTACTCCTATTATTTTCTCTGAAGAAAAAAAAGCACAATTGTTTTTTAAGAAACTGCACGTAATGACAGATTTTCTAAATCAATATAAAGAATAGGCCAAATTTTTGCTTTCTTACTGGCAGCAGAATCTCTGTTGAATATAAGCAATGTTTCTTTTCGTAGGAGACTAAGCTAGATTTTTCTTTGCCTAGTTGTGTAGCACTAACTGTGATGGATACAAAACATCGCCTAGAATTTACCTTTCCTATTCTTTGTTTTTTTTCTTTTTCTTATCCCTTACAATCCATAGATATTACTGGCAAGACTCAAATGAGAAAATACACCAAAGCACGAAGCATTACTGGCATAAAGTACGTGAAATTAACGTAACAGAGGAGCTGAGCTGCTCGTGGTGGAAGAAGGCCTCCTGTGGTCAGACCCAGCCCGCAAAACAGGCGAGTGTGTGGCTGATGTGTGCAGTGTGCCCGTTACACCGAAGTTGAAGTGATCCCCTGTGACCATAGCGAGTGGCAGGTGTTACAAAGGGTGCTCCAAGTCCGGGTTGCCAATGCATATTCAGATCGCTTACTTTCATATTCAGCCTCTTTTTCTTCTTTCCACTCTTTGCTTGCAGGTTTTAATCTTCAGGTTATATCCAAAATCAATTAAATTGACAAACAGAGCTTGACCCAAGTATTCGGTTAGAGGCTTACTTCCTTACTAAGGCAGAAAAAGTGAAAATTCAGAACAAACTAGGCAGATAAATATTAGAAAAGTCTAAGGTAATCGGATCAGGTTATGATCTACCCCCATGATCTTCCCGATGCTACACCAGGAAATCCCACAGCAGCTCCTTATCTGTCATGTCTTTCTCCCTTTCACCTGTGCTCCCGCTCCTGCAGAAGCCCTGTTCACCCGGCCCTGCCCCCTGGCCAGGAGCACCCGTGGATTCCTCCAGTTTCTGACTACCTCATCCTGACCTCAGGGTTTGGATTCACCTTTGACCTCTGTCTGTCCAGAGCCCCCAGGCGTGATACTCCACACCCCCATATACAACACAGGGCTTGTCTAGATAGTCCAAACTGGGACACTGTATAATGTCTGATATTAATAAACTTTTCTGCCATTTCAATTGGACATGATGTGGTGTCCTGTAAGAGAGTACTAGCAGCAGACATTAACTTGCAGATAGGTACAAGCACCTGACAGCAGTGTGATAGTAGCTGTGAGGTCTTGGAAATTAACTGATGAGAGAGGAGAATAGGTACTGCTCTCTGAGTACTTCTCACTTCATGCTCTGTAAGATTTGAATCGTGATTCCAAGCGTCACGAGCTGGGCAAGCCAAGGAAGAAGCACCGAGAGATGCATTTCCCCAGAGGAACCCCTGGCAGCCCATCGGCATGCTATGAACCGCACTGCTGGCAGTGAGCAGCCTCGTCCCCTCCTCTGCTCATGAAGGGATTCCCAAAGCTCCCCTTCAGAGAGAGCACATCACAGCGAGCCTGGCAGCAGAGCATGGAAGATACGTGGTGGAGGTACCATGAAGAAAAGCTTTCCGCTTATCCTACCGCAGGATGAATTAACACCTACACGAGTTGTTCTGATGGCAGTCGCTGATAAAGGCAGTAATACAGGAACAGTACAAAACTACAAAGCTAAAACCATAAGGAAGGAGATACTTCCTGCAATTAAAAGAAGGCAGAACTGGCAGTACCTCTGAGCGTTCGCCCCAGCTCAACCTCCAACACAGTAAAACGTGGAACACAGACCTCCCAGCCACTGAGCCCCGCGGCGTGTGCTATCACCACTTGATTGTCAGGGAGAATATTTAGGACAGCGTTGCACAAGTGCAGCAAGACAAAACTTTTTTCCTGTGCACAACATCCTAATAGCTGTCTCAGTACAAGAGTGATTCATTTAAGAGGCTGCAACTGTTGCCGAGCTGTCTGCTGTGAACAAAAGGTCTGCACTGCATGACGCCTTTTACAAACAGCACCATTTCAGAGGTGTTAATTATCGCATGCGTGCTTCCAAAATCACTAGGCCCATTCCTGGAGCACACTGATCGTGTGGCTTCCGTTCTGTACTGCTAAGTACTTCCAAAGTGTGCCGCCTTAGACATGCAGTCTGACAGCTGACGTGGTTAAATGCACATGCAGTATATCAGGTCATTTCCAAAATCATTTCCATATTTTCCAATGTGTACTTCTGCCCTCGAGCATTCTCAAAAGGCAGCTATAGCATGTTACACGCCTTACTGCTTGCTGTAGGGTACAGCAGTGAACAGATGTGTAGCAGAAATGCTAAGTCAGGGCCTGAAGCAGTGATGGAGCACCTGATGCAAGGCAGGGCCAGCCCAGGGGAGCTCAGGTGCATGCAATGCCAGGAGCCAGGATCCTTCCCTTCCCAGCCCTCATTTAAGGGCTGGCAGTGGAGGTGAGAGTGTTTTGCTGGAGACCCCTGTGTACCTGAGGCCTTCTGAAGGTAAGCAGATTTTTTTTTTTCCTTTGTTTTTGTGCCTATGGTTGTTGTGCTTGAGCAAGTCTGCAGCCTAGGACTTTGCTGCTCTGCTGTCATTGTAAGCATTACAAGATGCCAGAGCGTAGTCAGAGGTGCACTGTGAGAGGAGGTGCTCCCTATACTTGCCAAAAAATAAATGTGTATTCTAATGAGTGCAGTAAGGGCCTAGAAACTTGTGAGATTTTCTTCCTGAAGATAATTTCTGTTGGCCAAAACTTTCACGCTAACCTTGCTGACCCTTTACTAAAGAGCTCAATATCTGTGGTTCCAAGAATTTCAGCAAAGCAGTATTGGATAATCTTGTTTTTCAATAAACAAAGATGATCAAAGCGTGGAGGCAACTTGTGGGTGCTCACATGCCACGTTAGAAGCTAACAATAGGCTGAACTCCGGATCCTATGTCACGCCCTGTGCCAGGGCTCATGCCAGTTGGGCTGTTTCACTGATCAAAAAGTCTGGAGCTGTACCTTTACCTCTGACCCAGCGATTCCTCAGAGCAGCTAAGATCTCAGCCCTGGCTGTTCAGAGGCACTGAGTACTCAGAGCTTCCAGTGGCCATAAAGAAAACAACTTGGTCTAAACGGCAGCAGTGAGCAGAATATGAAAGGAAGGGGTCATCCCAGAGAGGGAAGAGCAGAGCTGGGTGCAGGGTCTGTGTCTGTCAGGCTGGAGGGCCCCTCCCTCGCTGATAGCTTTGTTTCACAGGATATCGCTCGGTCGGAGAAGTTCTTTGTCTAGAAAGCGTAGCTTAGAGAGCTCCTTTTTCTTGAAGACAATTGCTGTGTGACTTAAATGCTAATCCAAGCTCTACGTAATGAATTAAAAATGAGAAAAAGAAGTATAGAGGAGGGGGAGACTTCACAATCCTATCCTTATCATCAAACTAAGCCCTGCCTGTCTGGGCATGCTGTGAAGCTGAGTGGGAGAGGTTCCTCTTTCAGCTTTGGTGCCTCCGTAGCCTTCCTCTCTCCCTCTGTGTTGATGCTTGAGGGCACTTAACGAACCTGAGGATATGACCCAGGCACTAAGACCTGCATAAGGGCACCGAGAAGCTGGGTAGTGAGCTGGTTTTCTTCCACCGCTTAAATATCTAGGGAGGAAAAAGCTTTCACCTTGCTGAGATGCATTTCTTGTTTGAATGATAACCCAGGAATTTCTTGGCTTCTTAGTGAGTGTATAGCAGATTGGTTTTATGTCACTTTTCTGTTTCACTTCTTTCTCCAGAAATCAATTAGTCTTGAATTCAGAAATAACTGAGTCTGATAACGAAATCTTATCCTATCAAAGGCAATGCTTTACTATGAAGACATGTGACTGACAGTAACATTTTGAAATAATAAAAAAAAAAAATCTACCTGTATGGAAATAGCGCATCTTGTACTTCACAAAGTTATTTTAAATAACAGCAGTTATTTCTAGTAACAATTAATAACCATTGGAATTGCTGTCTTCTCCATAGAGCACAGAGATAATACACTCATTTCCATTTGCTCACTTAAACTCTACAGACAAGAAATATTGTACCCATATGTCTCCTTGCTATGTACAGACTGGCACTGATGAGATATTAATATCTTAAATATCCTCTGGCTTTTACGTAGATGATTAGTCTTACCTCACATTTAATTTAAAAAAAAACAACCAACCAAACATTGTTATCCTCTTATTTTTATTTATTTACCATTCCACAGACTTCAGAGTTCTTGGTATTCTACAGATAGAGGAAGTCCCCAGAGCTGCAGTTATATAATTAGCCCAGTTCAGAAAGGGAAAAAAGCCAGCTGAGCAAGGTCATGTTCTGGTAGCAATTAGATGTTAATAAAAAGCCCAAAGCTTATTCTTACTCAACGTCACAAGTTGTTTTGTACAGAAAGATGAGCTAAATGTTTAGCAGCAAGAGGCCATAGTTGCTTTGAGGAGCAGGGAGTGCAGAGCAGTAACTGTGAGAAACTTAGATTTCAGCTGGGTTTTCCCTCACTCAGTGCTGGCAGCTCCCAATGGGCCATCATTAACTCCATGGTTTCAGCTCCTACTGCCGGGTGAGCACGGCCAAACATAGCTCTCACTGTTCTGTTTTGAAAGCAGAACTTAAAGCACAGCCCCCCCAAGCTACACAGGATACCCCGAAGGTTGTCTGAGAATTCAAACCCAACGAAAAGCATTTCATAACTCCACAGTGCTCTTGTCAAATATATGAATAATAGATGTTTTCAGCTGTTGCCTCCTGATGTTTTTAGAGCCTCACATTTGTTTTTGAGTCACTAAATGCCAGCATTTCGTTTCTTAGAAAGTAACAGCTGCTGTCTGTCGATGTCTCTTTAACCTGGTTTCCTAAATAAGCAGGGTTTTGTATAACTATTTTGCTTCTCTATGCTCACACTGATTTATTATCAGCCTCCCCTGTCTCTCTCCAACTGCTGCTCCCTTCACTGGGGTGTGGTTGAAGAGCAGAGCTGCAGACACTGAGTTGCCATCAGCTCTGTGATATCAGTGGTGATTGTGACAGGTGAGAGACCTCGGCTGATTTCTCAGGAGAGGAAGGATGTGGTGTGAGCTCAGGTGCATCTATCCCACTTATCTTGTTGGCTGTCTGCTCGGCTCCCAGCTGAAGCCAGCTGCCTTGTGTGCAGCTGCCAGGTCCAGCAATGATTAGGAGAATGGAAGGGAGTCAGGGGGATGGAAAACAGAAAGGAATAAGATGGCATGGGTGGATTTGGCACCTGTAGACGTCAGGATTTTGAGAGAGAGGAAAAAGGAGTGTGGAATGAATGCTGGTAAAGAGATCAGGTGGCAGTGCTCAAAAGACAGCTTGTTTTCAGGCATTGTTGCCTCTTGGTCCATGGCAGTACTTGAAGCCACACAGAACTGTTTCTGTTAAGAGGTGAAAATGGTGATGCAAGTCAACTCTTCTCTGTTCATTCGTTTCTATTTACAGGTGTTACAAGTTCTGCCTCTGTAAACACAGTGAAGGGCAGCAATAGCTGGAAGCTTTCAGGTGTGCTTTTCCAGCCAGCTCTGTGGCCTGAGGAGCTGTTTCTGTTCTCTCCTTGCATCATGCATCCAATGAATTCCCAGGGTCTCCAATTGCTTCTAACAGAAAGCCAGACAAAGCTGCAATGCCACGCAAGCACTGGCAGCCAGCTTCCTCTGAAAGCATCTGATTTCACCACGGTTAGCTCTTGTCCAGGACATGCAAAAGCATTTCATTTTGGGCAATGGGTTCTTTTATTTATGCTGTTGTTACATAAAGATGTGTAATAATGGCTTCCATTTAGCTGGGGTGAGAGGTAGCCAGCTCTTCTATTGGCTTTACTGGGTGCTTTGGCTGCCGACATCCCAAGTATGTTTGTTAGCTGTAATTATTATTTTTTTTATGTAACAGCTCTTTCCAAATGTAGGCAGACTTCAAATTGTGATTTGCACCTTTTTTGAGAGTTGTGTGTGGGATGATTTATCGCTCAGTGGAAAACACCTATCACACTATTACATGACTGGAGAAATAGTAAAGCGAAATAATTGGTTATTTCCAAAAATTGATCTTCACTGTGCTCTGTAGCTAGATTGTAAGTGGAAAAGGCACATAAGTCATAAATAACAGCCTGACTTCAGATATAGGCTACCACAGAATGAAACTGAAATGTAAAAACAGTAAAAATTAAAACCAGGAAGGGAGCATTAGAATCTATGATTCTATGACTCTGATTCTAATGTTCCCTTTCTGGTTTGATTTCTACTGGTTTTATGTTTCAGTTTAAAACCAGTTACATGTTAGTCACAGAAGAGAAGAGGTTAACAGAAGGTCGTGTTACAATTAAGTTGGAAAGAGAAGATCTGGACCAAAAGAGATAAAAGCAGGAGGACTTCCTTGCTGACTTGCTTCTCTAGTTTTCAAGCAAATTCCAACGCATGACAAAGCAATCAAGCAAATGGAATGTAGAACTGCTTTTTTTTCCACATATACTAGAAGCCTTTGTATTGATCTCAAATACCACAACCTCTAAAGATTAAACAATTATGTTTTTTCTGCTAGGCCTTCCAGTGGCACTACACACATGAATATGCAATGGATTTGAACACAGAGCTTGAATTTCTTCCCTGCAGCAGCAGTAGGGCTGCAAACCATTCTGTGGAGCTCGAGCAGGGCGGCAATGAATGCTGCATGCTGCTCTGCAGTAACCCCTTGGACCCATCTGGAGGTGGTTTGGGCTGGTGGGAGGCAGGGAAAGCTCTGAAATGCGAAGGTGAGAAGCCGTATGCAACTCCTGAATTCCAGCATTCTCTGCTGGCTTCTAAAAGTCACTGGTGAGATCCTGTTTAGGGCAGGAGAGGAGTTTTTAGAGAATTGGAAGATCGATGCTGAGACACTGCTGGTGTGCTTTGGTTGACCTAACCAGAACTGCATCGTTTCTTCAGTG
Organism: Numida meleagris; assembly: GCF_002078875.1. NCBI lineage: Eukaryota > Metazoa > Chordata > Aves > Galliformes > Numididae > Numida > Numida meleagris. The sequence goes on from NC_034416.1 coordinate 391,795, forward strand.
CTGTGCTAGAATACCCATAGGCACAGGGGAGGAAAGAGGCAGAAAAATACAGCTCATGAGGAAGACAGTTCTGTATGTGTGTAATATTTGTGCTGAGCCATTACTATCTGACCATGGCAAATGCAACGGATTTGTGTGCTGGGCAGGAATCCCAAACCTGTGGGAAGGAAACCAAGGAAATCAAAGCAAAACCGGAAGGTAGAGTGAATTCTCCATCAACACTGAAGGGAAACTCAGAAGCATGAGCAAGCCAGGAAACTGTGCTAACAATGAAACCAGGCACCAGCATCACAGCAAAGAAATCTTAGCTTCTCAGGATGATATCTTCTTGACCTGGAAAGAAGAAAGGCATCTGTGCAGGAAGGAGCTGATGGCAGAGTGGGAGACCACCTGAGGAGCTTGGCAGAGGCAGGGTGTGCCCACTCCTGCAGGGCCTGCACAGTGAGGATGCTGTGCTCTCAGCATGCTGTGTAGCATCAGCTGCCCATGAGCCATTCCTGCACCCCAAGTGCTCAGAGCAGCCTGGGTGCAGCCTGGCCTTCACTCCTTGGTGGTGTGTTGTCTGCTGGCTCCCAGGCGGTGTTCACAGAGAAAAATGTTTGGTGTGAAGCTGAATCATAGCAGCAAGGATGGAAGGGGTGTGAGGAAGGAGGAATGAAAATCCTGGCAGGAGGAGGAGAGCTCTAAATGTCTCTGATAATGGGCAGTGAATGCAGCTGTAGAGCAGCTCCCACCTCACTGTACTGAAGGAATGAGACAATGGCAGTGGGACCATGTGGTCTGCTGAGAGACAGAAATCACACTTGCTGTTAACAGATGGATTGGGGCGCTGACTTTAAATCAGAAGGGAGCTCTGCAGGCAGGAATTCCCTATTTGCCCACACTCTGCTGCTTTAATCAGACGGTTGCATTCAGTGAAGGAGCTCATATCCATTTTCTTCAGCTGCCTTTGGTAGGAGGTGACAGCCAGCAGTGCCTTCCAGGATTTATTCCTTCATGAAAGTAAAATCATTCTGAGGTTTTGTTGAACCTCCACCTCAGTGCTGCTAGACCCCAGAGAAGACAACAGGGAAGTTTGCTGGCATATAGCATCACGTTCTTACAAGAACACTTGTTTTTGCATTAAACTGGATGAAATACTATTGTAGTGAAGACGATCTGGGCACTTGCTGCTTTGTTCGGGCTATCTGTAGCAGTTTGGCTCCCAGTCCCTGTGGGCTGGGTAAGCAGCCTGAGCTGTTACAGCATTGCTGCTCCTGCAGGCAGCAGGGCCGCACTGGGCTTTTTCTCTGGCAGTTTTGATGAAAGAGTTGCAATTAGTGCCCCATGTTGAATAAAATGGATTCCCATCATTGGGAGACAGAAGTGGGATTCTCTGTAGGAAATGAAGGAATAGTTTGTTTGTGTTTGCGATGTCCGGCAGTTGTGTCTGGCTGGCCAAGTGATCCTGCCCTGTGAAATGCACACAGGTGTGTTCTCTCATGGTTGGGGCTGACAGAGCTCACACAAAGTGTTTGGGGGCTGTTCTGCAGCAGCCAAAGAGCTCTCCCTGCTGCAGAGCTGCTCCTTGGAGCAGGTGTTTGCCCCGTTCCCCTCCACCTCGTGGTGAGATGCTCCTCCTCACTGCGCTCTGGGCAGTGGCTGGAGGGTTCAGGTGTACCTGTGCTCATCAGGAAATCACTGAGCGCAGCCCTGCTGTGCCACTGGTGCTGGGTGTCGGATATGAGTCACTACAGCAAAGGGGTGAGTGAGGGTAGGGGCATGGAGGCAGGATGAATAAATGTGTGAGGCCAGGATAAACAACACAGGTAGGACGTGCAGTTAACACCATCACCAAGGGCTCTATACCAATCATGTGTGATCTCTGTGGGAACATCCACAGAAGCAGTGCAGAGCTCCTCATCTGCCAGACGTTCTCTAGCTCTAACATCCTTCATTACAGTTTGAAATTGCACCTATGCCCTCCCTGAGCTTTCTCGATCTGCTAACAGCAGAACAAATAGTCCTAAAATTTTACTTTTTTTTCAGTTCTTTGGTACAATTGTCTCAAGTCTTTCAGAACACTGACCTCTGCTATGTTACTCTTCAGTAGTCCCACAGTCTGCACTTAGAATTTGTGGTGAAAGGCAGTGCATCAGTATGCAAGAATATTTGTGACTTAGTGCTATTAAAGCCAACGCAGGAGACTTAATGGCCCTCTAATCTCCACTTATTTTTTGAATTCTCCACAACCATAATATGTTTTCCCCTTGATGCAGCAGTATTTGTGCTCCATATTTCAGGCGTAAAATGCATTCAGTTGTCATTTCAGAACAAAAGTAACAAGGCGACATTGCCTGCACAAATGCTTCAGCTAAATGCTTTGCTCATTGCTCCCAAAAGGAAAAAGCAGAGACAGCATGTAGCCATAGGGCCCTTCTACAACATTTCGGATCTTCGGTTTTAGTCACGCTTCTTGGGGCACGTCCACTGTGGATATGACTCTGCTGGGTGTGGATTTCCTTCTTACTGTGACAGTTCACGCACATCGCACCCAATGGGATGTTCAGATTAAGTGTGGCATTTCCAGAAGGATGGCCCAGCACCCAGCTGACGTGGGGGAGCTGCCAACAAGTTGTTTGCTGTGTAGCTGGCTGAATGACATAACTCCTCTAGAACTATGAATGTTACGAGGTTTAGTCCAAAATTGGGATTACTGGAGACTTGCTAAAAGCTCCAGTTAAACGCTGGAATTTCTTCAGATTTTTTTTCAGATTTACTTTCTGTGCTGTTACCATCTCTTTCACCTCCCCATAAGAAGCTTGTAGATGTCTGCTGTAATTTGGCAGGTAAAAAAACAGTGATCTGTGTTTTCTGCCGTGGGAGCTGCAGTGCTGGCTGTATGCTGTGCCGCCTTCTTCCCCCCATTACATGATTTTCCTTTTAACCTCTGCCCACAGACAAATCTCTGGTCTGTTATAATGGTGTAATAGACAGGGCAGCTTCTTCTACATACCCCTGTTCCCCAGAGAGAATCAGCTGTAGTTAGATGATTCTCAAAGATACTTTAACCTGATTTTAAAGACTATTGTGACAGTGTGTTCTGCCGTGTATGTAGGCAAAGGTACGTGTCAATGCAGATACTTTAACCAGAGCAGCATCCTACTCATGCCTCTGTTGCATACTCCTATGAAAACAAATGACAGTTGTGTTTGGCTGGTGAGATTGTTTTAAGATGGTAAGGTAAATAGATAATAGATACATTTGACTAATATTCAGTTTGATTCTATGTAATGGACTCATTGTTTCAATAACATGATAGCTGCTTACAAAACATATGCAGACATTTTTGCCTTTGTAACACACATTCTATTGGATTACTTCATACGGGGTTCCACGAAAGCACAATTCCATAAGACAGGAGCCCTCCTGCAGTATTGTTGGTCTGATGTCTTTCCTTCATTTATGCTCCCTTTGTGCCGAACTTCTTCCTTTCCTATTCTGCCAGTGTTCAACAGTAGTTGTCTGGTATCGATACTTCCTAGTTATTTACTGTCAGACCCCTTGAATTAATGGCATCTTTATTTATACATTCGCATTAAAAGGATGGGCAATAAGAACAGCTTCAGGGACTGTATGAGGACTGGGAGCTTCTATCCTCTGCTCTCTGGTTCACTGGGTGGCCCACGGAGCCCAGGGGTGCTCCCCTGGGTCAAAGGAATTGCACTGCTCTCTGCGGTGGGAGGTGGCTCCTCCAGCTGCGCAGCACTCCTTGAGGCCTATGTGGGATTTCAGACCTGGACTTGGTTGCAGTCTGCTTCATTTTCCATTTCTGATGACATTCACCAATGCAGCTGATAGCAATGAAATGAGCTTTTGTGAGCCCTTATTTTTGTAGACATTTCCTGAGAGCAGCAAGCCGAAATTATACCTTCTTACACTCTCTCCTGTTATTTGAGTGTAAGAGGCTAGCACTGTGTTCCTCTGTGACCTGTCCTGAAAGACTACAAAAATACACTAATTTTGCAGACAGCTGTGCTGCCTGAAGACAGCACTATCCCAGCTGCTCAGCCTCCATCATGAGCTTGAAGTTCTCTCCTCCACAAGTCTGCTGGCAGATGGGATCACACAAGCACTGTCCCCCAGACGCAGTGTGCTGGGTTAGTGCAGTGCTCCAGCAGTGAACTGGGAGAGCAGAGAGTGACCAGCTTCAGCTAACACAGCAAGGCCAAGAGAATGTCTATAAATGGTTGCTGTCCTCATTTGCGAACAAACATTTCTTTAGTTTTTGGATGATGTTCAAATACTGTAGAAACAAAACAGCATTTCAAAGCATATCATGTTTCATGGTTAAGTAAGAATCTGAGAACTCCAAAATCTGACCGTGATTACAACTTTTGCCTTGTGCTGTGCCTTTGTGCATTGTGAAGTTCTGGATTCAGCGGCAGTCAGAGTAATCTCTTGGTGTTGGTACAATACTTGCTCAAGGTAGGAGTTTGCCAAGTAAAAGTTTTGTGTTTGCCATGACCAGACAGAGAATGAATCCACCATTCCACATTCTGCAGTGCACTTCTGCCTACGCCTCCGTCTAGCTGGAATAGATCTGTTTTCTCAGCTGTCACTATGCTTCCTAAAAACTGTTCCTTTTAATTTGAAACAAGCATAGCAACAACAACAATAATAATAAAAAAAAACATTCCCTCTGACCCTTAATCTTCTTGGCTGTAACTTGATTCTGCATTTTGTTCTGATTTTTGAGAATTTTGTAGTATCACCCACGATTCCTTGCAGACTTTGCTGTATGTAAATACAGGAAGATTAGAGTGGGAGTGCTGGAAGTTGATGGAAGAGAACAGCCACTGACATGCAGGTGCTAAAAATAAGTCATGTCAAAGCTGCTGGATTTCTTGTCATGACATGCTAAATAGACACTATAGGTTGAAGGGAGAGCTGAAAGTGATTTAAGATGATATTATCATAAGCAAGCTAGGGAGACATGATTACTAGGAAGCTTATCAGGCACAGAAGTCTTTGGAACCAGCACCATGGAAGCCTTCATCAATAATTTTTGGTGAACTGTTTCAGATGGGAATTCAGTTTCTCTATTCTAGGCTTGGCTGTGTTCAGTGTCTCCCTTAATGTGCTGTGGGATGAAATGAGAAGTGTGTGTATTAGAACTGCAGTTGCAGAAACTGGAAAGCATGGGAGGTGGTAAAAGACATTATTAGAGTTCTTAATACCCTTGACAAATAGGAAGAATGATTGGGAAGCTGTAGGACATAGTACAAAGATGACAAAAAGAACAACAGAGTATGGGAGGAGGAACAGAGTGCTGAGATCCAAGATGGCAAATGAATGTTTGGCTAGAGACAGATGGAGAGCTATAGTGGAGCACAAGCCCCATACAAAATAAAGACCTACTGTTCACTAAAATACTGATTATACAATGTTTGATTAAGAATCCTGCTGGCAAAACAGGTAAAGTAATCTTGAGGCTCAATTAAGTTTTGGTAAATCCTCAAATAAAACATCCAGTTGGGACCACTCTCCAAAGAAGCTGCAAACTGCCTGGAGAGACTGCGGGCAGTATGACAAAAAGTGCAGAAGTTTGTCATAGGCATCTGCCAAATGATCAGAGATCCTGGAACATGTCTGCATAACATACAAAGGCAGATAACTGTTCACAAATACATAAAATGCTCTTGCATGGAAAGGAATATTTTGTTCTTTGTGTTCATGCTGGATAAGACAAGAAATAATTTAAGTTTAAACTGCATTAAGATTGATTAAAAGTGAAACACTAAGTAAAAAAATATTGGCAAAGGACAATAAAATCATTAGAATGGATTGCCTGGGAAGGTGGTGGAGTATCGATTACTGCCTGTGTTTGAGAAAAGTTGGATGTGTATCTGTCAGGAGTGGTTGGCTGTGATTAACTCTGTAGCAAACAGTTGGGTTGTCTGGTCTCTAAGGCCCTTCCTAGCCCTGTTTTCTACGATGCTATTCCTTATCTTACATCATTGGGGCACTCTTCCCTGGGGCTCAGTGTGCTGTAGGACAGTTGGTAAGGAGTGTGAACCCATTCCTGTAAACCCCGTGGTGTGGTGGATGGTGCCAAGGGTAAGTTGTCATTATTTACAAACTATGATTGACAGTGAAGACTGATGAGTTTCAATCTAATTTGTCAATGCTCTCTTGAGCTCATGAATGAGATGTTCCAGGCACAGCAGGAATGGGACAGCTGAGGTATTTTTATGAAACCTCAGCCAAAACCGTGTATGTTTTTGCCTTGCTCTTCAGCTGCTGGCTCGTGTCTTGCACTCTCGCCATACAGCCTGTGCTTCTTTTCTCTCATCAGTCCACATATGAATTTATTAGCAAAGATGGCAGCTATGTTGATAAAGGGATAGTTGAAGCACAATCAAATAGAAACAACATGATTTTTCCTGTAACATGCCTGTTCAAAAAGGATCACATCCAAAGTTTAGTTCTGTTTAAAGAGGTTATATCTCACTTCTTGAGTAACTGTGAAAAAATAATAATTACGAAATGAAATTAAATGCAAGGCAGAGCAGGACTTGCCAGAGCCAAAGGGAATTAAAATGCCAGCAGTTCTGAGTTTAGCTCTGTACTCAAACATTAACTCTTAATATATTCCCAGCATGACAATTAGGCTATTCTGCTCTTTGGTGGTGGATGGTATGAAATAGGAAAATTTTCTTTTGGAAGAAAAGTCAGTAATCAGTGAATATCTCCACAAAATGTATTGCTTCAGCTTCATTCTGATGCAGCTGACTTGGACACAGTTATTTACTTCTTGCACACAAATCTGTTTTTGATAATGGCTGAGTTGCTGCTTGTTGTTTAAGCAATAGGTAATGGACTACATACGTCTCTGGTGTAAACTCAGCATGGCTTTAACTAGGTTAACGAGCATTTCCCCGATTTGGTAACAGTAAGAATAACATGTATCAATTTGTTGTCAAGTTTTGGAAAGCATTCAGCTTACAGTCACATTGCCTATTTCATCAGTATTTTGCTGTATTTCCCCCTATCTCACTGTTGAATGATGGAGATATTGATCCAGAAGAAGGGACAGGGTAGGGAGATGATGCAGTGATTTCCATGGCAGGTAAACCTCTGTTAAGTTATATCCCAGCAGAGAAGGGAAGGACTCTTATTGCTACATAAAAGGATATGTAAAGTAATGAAAGGAAGAAAGGAATAATAATTCAGGATTTATTCTGCAAATTGCCTTAGAGATGGTCTAAGAATTCACTTTAAGTTTTGTTTGGTGCCTAGATGTTAATGCTGCAAGAACTGCACAAAAGGAGGAAAAGGTTCAGTTAAGACTGAGGTGTATCTGTAGGCAAAGTGGAACTAAGGCCATGCACGCTGCGCTGAAATGGAACCTGGGGCATCTCTGAGGGAACAGGTTCCTCCCGAGCTGCCTGCAAAGCAGATGAGGATAGAAGGCAGCCGTGCCGTATTTCCCTCCAGGGAAGCAATGGGACTCTGATCCCACAGTGGGAGTAGATTTGTAGTGTAAGAATGAACATAAGTAAAAGAGCACTGCCTTAATGGTGGAAGTAGGACTGGGGAAAAGGAAAAAGAAAAGAAAAGAAACTCATTCTGTTCTTACATTGTGCCACAGAGGTAATTACAGTCCTACGTTCCTATTGCATGAGTTTAAATACCTGAGGTAGACCCGTCTCCAAACACAGCTGCACTAAGTCAGGTAGTCTGCCATTGCCCACTGGTTTTCTCATGGATCTGAGGTCAAATAATTAGCAGTTAATAAAAAAAAAAACAAAACAACAAAGCAACACAGAATGGGCAGTGATCTTGGTCAGTGAAACAAGCGCTAAGTTAATAAGCATGTAATAGGCATTTGCCAAACTTCGTAGGCGGAGACCTATTCCATTCTATTCAAAAGCTGATGTAAGAAGCAACATAGCCAAAAATCAAAGTGATAGTAATGATGATTAAAACTCCTTGTAGAGCGAAGGCAGAAATTTTTAGCATCAGTACAGTTGAACTGTGGTCAACATTGCTGCACTGGGCACATGCCAAATTATTTTAGTTGAATGACCTTTGGTTGCAAAACTATGTCTAGTGTGAGGGAAGCAAATTAATAAATGAATAAAGTCTGCAGCGGTTAGCTGATCAAAGATATCACTGTGTCCTCAGCAGAAAGCAGTGTTACAGCCTACAGACCAGAGAGGTTTGTTTGTGTGAGGTCCGATGGGTACCGATAACTGTGGCACAAGATGCTGAGGAGGAGGAAATAGATGGATTTTGTTATTCTGCTGTTGTTTTTGTTTTTCATTTGGGGGATTATTTCCCCAAGTGCTTCTTCGCTGTGTTTCTGAGGTGTGTCTTTTCTATGTCATATATGAGAATTACTCAGTCAGAGGCAGTTGAGAAATAACAACTTGCATGAGAAGCCAGATTATAAATGCAATTAAATGGTATCACAGGCCTGGATTGTGCCATTGTTCCAACATGTTTATCTTAGCATTAGATTTACTAATTAAAAATCAAACTGGAGCAGGTGCAAAGAAAGAATATTAGGATGGCAGGAAAATGAAGAGCTTAATGGAGACCAGAGTTGCATTCAAAATGTGAACTGCCACATGGGCTAGAGGTGTTTTGATTTATCTTTAAACTTGGTAGTTTGAGCAATAAAAGGAGGAAAACTCTTTGTGAATAAATGTGCCTGGTTCCTTTTCTGGCAGGAGTAGAAAGGAGGAGGAAAAAAACAACCCTATTACTTTATACAGGGGTGTTTGATGAATTTCTGAATGGGATCTTATGATACAGCAACAACAACAAAAAAAGGACTATATTTAATGACTGAGATATCGCTACTCTCCTTTGTTCCTGTGAATTTCTTCCACTGGTCTGTGCTTCTGTTCTACACTGGAAAGCCTTGAAGCAAGGACTATCCCCTTCTGAAAGGCATTAAATAGTTGAGCCTCACTTGTTTCACAAACCAGCCCAGAGTTTCTCTTCTATTAGGTACTCTGCTGGGCTGTCTACAAAAACATGAATATTTGTCCCTGATGCTGCTTTCCCAAGGGCTTTCATATATATCCTTGTTTTTTTTTTTTTTTTTCAAGAAGAACATGCAGTTGTGATCCTCCTGTTCTATCAACATGGCAAGCACCAGAAAAAACAGTAGTATCTTACCACCATCGTCTACTCTTGTACCACTGCAGAAAACCTGTACCTTGCACCACTTGCAAAAACTACAAGAACTGTGCATTCAACAGCAATGTAGAGAGGAGTGTGGAGGGGAAGGCAGTGGTTCTCACTTCTGGAAAGCCACGTGGCCTTCTGGACGCGACAGGAGGCTGAGTACTCTGACATTCTGGCTTTTTTCCTTTGACCATATTCACATCTGGAAGTGTGATGACTTACATGCTTATGCACGGGATGCAGAGAAACACAGTTCCTGATGGTACAGTAATTCAGGGCTCAGCAGCTGGCTGATGAGATCCAAAGGTCAAAGCCTAAACAGTCTGGTCCAAAAGAAGAAAACAATGGAGCTGCAAAGTTAGCAATACAGTGCCTGTCCTATTTGCACACACAATTTCAATGTTATAGATTTTGTTACAAAGATTAGAACACAGAAATATGTAAATGCAGTGCAAGTCATTTAAGAGGAGAATGAAGAGATGCTTATTCCCTCTTTCCTCCCACATCGTCTCACACCAAATACTCAGGTTTTTGTCAAGTCCTCTGATAATTTTTTGGACACAGCTTTACTTCTTCCCACAAAAACATGGACAGAAGCTGGTGGATATGTTGCATGGGTATCCATGTTGGAAGTGGAACTGTGTGGATTAGCCCTGGACAAAAGTACATCTGTTAAAGGATAACTTTCTGAACAAAACCATGCCAGCAGTGTGGCACTTGTGTACAGCAGTACTGGACATGTGGAAATCAGAGTGTGTCTGTGTGTAACAGACAAGTGTTAAAGCATAGCTTGGTACTGAGCTCAGGCTCACAGCTTTGTACCGAGTGCAGTGTGGGGCACTGATTATTGCACAGTGAGAATTTGATCTGAAAAAGTATTAATTTTCTCCATGGTTTTTGTCTGAAGCAAATGAAACACTTATCATAGCGATGTATCACTAGAGACATTCCTGGAAAGAACATGCTGTGCAATTATTTATGTCTGCTAGAGGCGTAACAAAATGAAAAGGCTGAAAATTCAAGCTAGGAAAATGCACTTCAGGAACATGATGTGGGTTTTTAGAGGTGCAGTGCTATCCGTTGGAACCACCTATCAAGAGAGAAGCAGTTAAATTTTCAGCACTACAGACAAAGGGAATCAGGACTGGAAGCTTCCATAAAAAATGTTGTCTAATTCCATGAGCAGTTATTGAGTGTGTTGATGGTATATACTCACACCAAGGCATACTAAGTAATGGCTCCTATTTATTCCCATGGAAACTGGAACAGATTAAAAGAGCAGAATGACACAATTTGAAAGAGCAAGTTCTCAGCTATAAAACACTATTCTTCAACATAGTCACCACCATTAGCTGTGCATTTTTTACCAGCAATAAGCAAGATTCTGTGTGCCATGCTGGTAAACATCTACATGGTCATCCACAACATCTTGTCTTTCACGTCACTGACACCATGGCTGAAACGCACCACCCACCCCTCACTGCGCCAGCAGCCTCTGCTGGGTCTCCATAAACATTCAGCAAGTGTCCATGAATGTCAGTGGGTGCATGTTTTTCCTCTCAAAGGAATTCAGTTCCACCCCTTTGCTCCATCCACACTTCCACATGTGGCACCGTTGTCAGACTGCCCCATTGCTGCCCTCTGCCACACAGCAACCAAATGAATTTTGGCAGGAACGTCCAACCTCTGCTGCTGAACCACCAACATCTGCCACTGATGGGATTGGCCAACGTCATAAAATAGGAGGAATTACTTTCAAAGCAGCCTTCATAATGTTCTTCATTGCAGGTACTACTGGGCAAAATTGTGTCAGCTCGTGTTTCAGAGATCAAGTTAGATGACAGTGGCCTTCCTTAACCTTGGTTGTGGAAGAGACAGGAAGGGCTTGGGAGAGACAAAAATGCAAAAATCTGCTTTTTGAGCAGTGACTATTCCCTTGTAAGAGGCAGGATTGCACCACAGTGATCTGACATTAGTAGGACTTAGACCAGGCTGTACAGCACCATGAACAAAAAGCCAGTTAGCACATGGCTGCGAAACACTCACAGTGGATTTTGGTTACTGTAAAAGAGCACTAATGAGTGTGTTAATTAGCATAGCAGCAGCTTGCAGTGACATATGCATAGAAAATTAGGATGATTGGGTATTGAAATATTCCTTCACATGTTGTTATTTTGGTAAAAGTTCAGTCAATTTGATGAAATTTACCTTGTGTTGTCCTGTTTACTAAAGATTGACTACAGTGACTACCCAAGGAGATTCAGAGGGCCGTGATGACCCAGGTGACTCAGACTTCGTGCTGTGTTAGAATTAAAAAATACACAACAAAACTTTCCTTTCTGAGGCAGAATGGTTGGGCAGCCAACCACATACAAAGGCCATTAATGCACAGATAGAAACAGAGGACTATAAACCTCGCAGTCTTGGGCTAGTAGCCTCAGGAAGAACAGAAGTTTCCCTTATCTTATGTGTTAATTTGTACCTGCATGTATTGGAGCCAATAGAAATGATGTATTAGTCATTCTCAAAAACAAATTATATAAGTAAGCCATTTTTTTCCCCAAGTATTTCATTATCTAGAACACTGTAGTAATTTTTATCCATTTTTAGAACTCATTTGTCAGTGTCTTTCAAGAACTCCTGCCTCGATGCATTTCCTCCTTTGTCCAGAGTGGGCTATCTAGTACTGCACTTAGAAAAGGAGAGTTGGGAGTTTGGAAATGCAAAGAGCTCACGAAGTTGTCCATTCATCTGTTTATACATAGATCACGTTGTGAAATTCACTTCTAAACGGCTGCTGGATATTTCAGTCACTCCCATTAAGAGAAGATTATGATTCCACTGCCTCACTGTGTGAGAGAGAACGTAGGAAAGGTTGAGAGCAGCTGGATGTTCAAACTGAGGCTTTTCTTTAACTGTTTCAGCTTCTTTTCTTGAAGCCTTTTGTCCAGTCCATTTCGATGGGCAGCGGAGGAAGTTGTGTTTATATTTAGGCTCATTCCAGCCATGAAATTAGCAGAATAAATACAGATACGAGTAGAAAGATTAGGGAGATTTTAATTTGGTACAGACATCCTTAATTGTTTATTTGGTTTGTGATCTTGGAACGTGCCCCATCACTTAATGAATAAGAATGCTCCATAGCAGCCACAAAGAACAGTGGTGAGATGAAGGCAGAGCCAGAAGCAGCATGAACTGAGTGGCTTGGGACGGATATTAAAGTTAAGAGCATTAACAAAGTTATTTTTGACTGCTGGTGTAAATTGAGAGTTGCAGATCATACCAAAAGGAAGGGTGAGAAGTATCAGAGGCTGTCATTGCTTTGTGTTTTATTACCGTAATAAAACTGACTTCAATGATGCCATGTAGTTGGTAACAACATAGCCTTCCTGCAAATCTGTAAAACAGCACTTCCTCATCCTTGGCGGTGGCCAAGAAGATCGAGTTAAGCATATTCTCCACACATGTGCCTGATTTCCACAGCCTTCACTGAAGCAGAGACGTGCTCTCATTTCCAGAAGTTGGGGAGAGCTGAGCCTAAGGCCGCTCCTCTGCGTCCCTGCGTGACCTCGTGCTGCAGCTCTGCCATCCTCAGGGAGAGACCCCGAGTCCTTTCTGCTGGAGGTGTTGTGCTGCAGTGTCACCCTGCAACCATTTCAGCATATCTGAAGTCAGGAGAGCACCTGCAGGTTTTATTTATCTGAGACAATGGCTGAGTTAAACAGAAGTTGGTATCTTTGCCTTGGATGGGGATAAATGAATGTTTACAGTTTCCACTGTTAAGATTGAGGGAGTGATTCTTAAGGCCTTCACTGCCCACAGAATGTACAAATGTTCCTTTTTCTGGCTCCTTTTCTCCCGTGTTTCCCAGAATTCCCATAGAACCCAAGGATAGCATTAGTACAGCATTGTTTTTCAAAGCATTCTGGGTTCACAGCATTCTAAAATACATCAGTGAGTCATCTGAGAGTTTTGCTTACAAGTTCTCTCCTCAGTGCTCACATTCACTTCTTAAATATTGATGTCCTGACAAAGTCGCGTTACCAAGGAGAGAACAGAAATGGTTTATCAGAACGCCCAGTGTCTGATAACTCCTGCAGAAGAGCAGGATTTTGATTCATAGCCACTTTATTTCTGCTTTATGCCAACTTAATTATATGGTAAAAGGGGGATGAAGGGACCTTTTCCCACCTTTGCCACTGGGTCACTCTGTCACCTCTGCTGATACACCAAGGATTTCCAGGTCTCCATTATCTCCTGTTCCAAGGGGTATATTTCCTCAAATCACTGAAAGCATTGTTTAGCCAGCAGAAGTTTGTGAATTATATTATCATTCTGGCTGGCAAATCTCTGTTTAATTGTTGATATCATTCCTAATTTTTTCCAGCTTGGTGTTATCTAAACTCACCTGAGTTGTTTTTTTTTTTTCTGTTTGTTTTTTAATTTATTGAACATATTCATCAAGTGTTATTTAGAAAGTTTGATGTTGTTACAGCCACGATTGTGAGATGTGATATTTTCCTGGTGTTTCATTTCATGGTCCCTTGCGTACGCTGGAAAGACTCAGCTCTGGCCACCAAACAGGTTTTGCTTTTGTTTTCAAACAGACTAACATTCTCATGTCTTTAATGTGATCTTTTCCAAGAAACCAGAAAAGTTAGCTAGCTGTTTTTCGTGTCCTCTCAGGTATCTCAGTAAGTTCTCCTACAGCAGCTGGGGCTGCTGGTGGTTGCTTTCCTTCACAAACCAGAACCTTTCCTAGCTTGACTGCGTAAAGGACTCTCCAAGTGCACCTTTGAGTGCTTATGAAAACACATTGTCAGCCAGGAGCAGATGATTGGTAATTAGCTCAAGGCCCAGTATTACAGAATAATTACGGTATTTTCCTTCATGTGTTTGAGAGTCATGGAGCATTACCTCTGGTTTACAGTTAGACCAAGCAGCTTGGCTCTGGCAGACTGTGGAGGAACTGTATTAGAAGCCTTAACTCTGTTGAGTGCTTGGAAAATAATTAGGGAGTATGCTGTTACCTCGCAGTTCCTCAGAATTTTGATTGAGATTTGCAATTCTTGTGAAGGCTTGAAGAGTTGCCCAGCACATCCTGAACATTATCTAAAGAAGTCACACCCTGATCTTTGAGATGTTTCTTGGGGAAACCAGAGCTCCACCCTGTGCCTGACCACTCTTTCAGAGAAGAAATTTTTCCCAATATCCAACCTGAACCTCCCTTGGTGCAACTCGAGGCCATTCCCTCTCATCCCATCACTACATGCACAGGAGAAGAGAATGAACCCCACCTCGCCACAGCCTCCCATCAGGCAGCTGTAGAGAGCTGTAAGGTCTCCCCTGAGCCTCCTCTTCTCCAGACTGAACAATCCCAGTTCCCTCAGCCGCTCCTCATGAGATTTGTGCTCCAGAGCCCTCCCCAGGTTGGCCAAAGCCTCACCCAGCTTGGCTCGGCCACCTCCAGGGACGGGGCACCCACACTCCTCTGGGCAGCCGGTGCCAGCGCCTCATCGCCCTCATGGTGAAGAATTTCTTCCCAAGTCTTGAATTTCTTTTGCATCTGCCTGTGTAGATGCAGGTGACATCATCTGATGGACAGATTCATTAATGATTCAGACAGCTAGAAGCCAAATCATTTGAACTTTTCTATTTTCCATCCAAAAACCACAGCATGCTTAAAAATAATAAAGGAATATTGTAAGTAAAGACTCTTAATTGCTACTAGAGCAAAAGAAGTAATGGATATTTTCTACAGATGGAAATAATATATAAAACAATACATGAAGCATTTGTTAGTATTTCACAAGCGAGGACATAGCGAAGAGTCACAGAATGGTTGAGAGTGGAAGGAGCCCCTGGAGTCTGCTTAGTCCAGACCCCCTGGCTGAAGGCAGGACCAGCTGCAGCAGGATGCCCAGCTGTGTCGGGTGGGTGCAGGCTGTCTCCAAGGATGGAGATGAGGGATGCTCCTCAGGATGACCTGTTACAGCGTTTGACAGTACTCATGGGAAAACAAACAAACAAACAAATAAAAAATTACTTCTGTCTAAATGGTATATCCTGTATTTTGGTTTGTGCCCCAAATCTACATCAGATATGAGCACACGCCTTCTATTCATGTTCAGTTGTTGAAGACAAGATGACAACAAATTAGCAGCACATTGCCCTGACTCCTTATCCTATGGCCAAGCACCACTGATTGTCATTGCTACTAACATCGGAGATGAGTTCTTAGCAGACATTTCGTAAGACATCTGATGCAGAATGCAAGCTGCCCAATACTGATGTTCTCAGGGCTCTGAAACTGCGGTACAAAGGCTACATGTTTGTTTGAAAAGCAAACCAACAACAGAGACAAAAAGATGCATAGGCTCACAGGCTCACCACATCGCAGCAACTGTTTCAAGAGCTTTATTTATTACAAGCACTTTGGAAGGAAGGACAAAAGCATACGCCAGAAAATGATTAAAGAGTGAACTGGGGAAGTTTAGACTCCTTCAGAATAAATCTAAGTAACGAACAGCATTTATTATGTCTGTTTAAAAGCAAAGTAATAAGGACAAAGGGTAAATCGACGCTAACAATTAGCTATGAATTCTGGTTTGTGTCTATGCCACCCAGCTACAGTCACGTCAGCTTTCTTTTCTTGCTTGCCAGAATAAGCACCGTCCAAGCCCATGATTTTTGTTCAGGCAGGAGGTAGATATACGCTTCAGCTGTTGTCCACAGCTGTACACAATCAATATGCACCAGGCTTGCAAATACAGAGAGTTCTTCCCAAAAAAAAACCTTACTCCAGGCTGAATTCCTTACTACGATATCTTCCTTTCTTCTGCCAGCATCAGTTTTCCCAAACACTGACCCCAAATTCCCCTTCTGTCTGCCTGGAAGCTTGGCTGGCAGTTGGTAAATCCACACTGGGCGTTTAACCCCACATTTCCTTGCAGACTGCAAGCCTGGACTTGGCTCAGCAGACCCAGACGAGCTCCTTCTTTTGCAGTACAACTGGGTGCCTTCGTTGTGCTGCCTGGAGAGCGCAGGGCTCCCTGGTCAGTGCTTGACGGAGCACCTCGCCGCCTCTGTGCCCGCTCACAGCAGCTGCACAGCACTCCATCCCAGCGACCACTTGGAACCGGGTATGTTCTGGTTGGAGTGCAGTGCGGAGAGACACCGCTGTCCTGACACAAGGGACACGAACTGGAGGTGTGGTGGTGCTCAGGACGTGTCCCTGCTATGCAGAGTTTGACAAGCATTGGTCTGCTCCACAACCTCGGTCCATTTCGGTTTCCTTACTAACATGAATTCTCGGTACCAAATGGAGAAACTATACATTACCACATCATTTTACACAGAAAAATATGTAACTTGCCTTGTGTTGTTGTAGTTAGTGGCAATATTCCAGGCTTCCAGGTAAACGTTTTTGTCATTAGATCTCAAAGACAGTTAATTGTCAGTGGTGAACAAGTTCTGCCATTAGGAGTGATGTCTTGCTCAGGCGATTGCAAAGCTGCATACATCTGACTGTTTTCATGCAAATGCTCTCATTTACCACAGGAGTTTGTTGTTGTAAAGAGAAGAAAGAAATGATGCTGGGATGCAAAGTCCCCTCAAGAGAAGGCGTTGCTCACCAGAGAACTTATGCAGTAAGGAAAAAAGTTTTCTATTGCCTGCTACCTACTTGACAAGGCATTTTTTAGCACTAAAGTGCTTGTGTTTGGCATCAGCTGTTTTGGCAGCTGAAGAAGAAGTTACTCGTGGCTTTGTCGCACTACATAATGTCTTTCATGCTGATGAAGCTCATGAACAGGAGGCTTCAGTCTGCAACAGTTTAACATCTGGATGTAGTCGCTGAGTTCTGTCTTCCTCCATCAGCTAAGGAGCGCGCTCCAGAGCAGCCTGGCGGGGTTTGTTAGTGAGGGGTGGGCGCAGCATTTTTGTCCAGATTTCTTCAGAGTTCACCTCAGGTGCCTGCCTGACACTTGGTGAGGATGCAGATCTGACAATTACTGCACGGCCAGACTTATTCGAACTCAGTTTTCCATCTGAGTCTCTCTCAAACTGCTTGCCTGCAGTAATGTCACACATTATCTTCTCAGCACGATTTATTGCACATGATTAAGCAGAAGAGACCATTTCTCAGTTTGAACTACCGAATATGTTTTCCCCATTCAAACTTCTATTCGCTTTTCAGACTGTGACTCGTTATCTTTCTTCCTCTCCCTGTTTTTCTCCAATTTGCACTATTACCTACTGAGTTTGCAGCCTGTTTATGTTGGTCAGCAGCTTTAGAATCTTTAGGTGGCTCCCTTTCTCCAAGTACTTGGATGAATCACTCTTCTTTGCAAGGTATTTGTTGCCAATGTTCCGAAATGCCAAACTGTGATGGTTTACTCATCCTGTTGAATTTAGTAGTTGTTTTGCAGGGACTGCAACCCAGATAAATTAAGGTGTTTGCCTCTTTATTCCATCTTGTTCATTCCTGAACTTGGGCTGCATATTTTTTGCTGCTCCTTTTAGAAATCTATGTGGGAATCTAATACAAAATTAGAAACTGGATTTTGTTTACGTCACTTCCCTTAACACACAGTATTTTTCATCTAAGAACAGCAGCCACAAAACCCCTCTGACCAAAGGATGGGAACACTTCTATTTTATTCCTTAATTGCACATATACCTCCCAGTGCCCCACGGGACCGTACTCCGACTCTTGGTAGGACAGCATGAATGATGTGACCTTGCTTCTTTAGAGATAATTTTAACACCAGCGCTGGGTCAGGCATGTGAGAACCAAAAACCCTTGAGGGTTTCATCTTCTGAGCATCTCTGCAATATAACAAAAACTTGACGATGCGCTGGGAGTGAGAAGAAAGGCTGTTTGATCTGCACTGTATTGTCCAGTATGTTATTCCTATCGTCAGTTTGCTGCATGCGGCTTCTATAAGAAATCACGGGTATGTTACATACTCTAAGATTAACAGAATTATTTTCATTGATATGAGCGTTGTATAAAGGAGAGTTTCAGAAAAGCCACAGAGAGAACAGAATTTAGCAGAATGTGTTACACCCTCAGTAAAGGAACCTGTCCTTAAAGCTGGATTCAACAGATTTCTTAATGAAAATAGGTTCCCATCCCCTATCACTCTGCTTACGCTTTTCTGTACTTTAGGTAGGGCAACAGAAGCCATGTTCAGCAGAAGAAAGAGCACCCAAGTGTCTTTTATCACGAGTCTCTGTGGAGACAGGAAAGTCCGCCTGGCAATCCCACTTTCAGAAAGAACGACAGTAAGTTCCACAGACAGAATGTGCAGTTGCCTTGAACTATAGTTCCATCTGATCTAAAGATTATATTGACCCGGCGGTTGTGCTGAAATTGGTGCACAGGGCTTCTGCTTTCCAAGGAACTGACATAGAGAAGTAAATGAGTTTAGAGCCCATGTGCAGCCACATGGCTGGATCAGAAGGATTGTATGTAGGACCAGCAGTGTCCCTTGCTGTCCTTCGCTGTCTGCACATCATGGCAGAGACTGCTGCGCTACTGGACTGTGCCTGTGGAGAAGCCTGCCTGAGGCTGCAGCTGGGTGGGAGGGCAGGCCCCCTGTGCCCCCTCCGTGCCACCCCCTGAGCCACGTCTGGGTTTTGTGATGCTGAATTCTGAATTTGTGAAGACATAACCATTTTTCAAGGGAAATCAGATCCTGTGGGAGATCTGCTGTGTGCGGCAGCACTGCAAATGTAGGAGATGCGTGTGCCTGCTTTCCTTCTTCTGTTTATATTGGCTGCTCAGAACTAGACTGGAGATTCAGAAAGGGCATAAAGGCCATGGGCTGAAAGCCCCTGCTCCGGAGAGGACCCTATCTGGAAATAACTATTCCTTCAGACGCAGTAACAAGACACTCCCTGTGGTAGCTACATGTGTTTCTCACCGTTGGGCTGCATTTTCTCTCATGTTTATTTCAACAAAAATGCCTTTTCTGCTTCTTTACTCTCCGTTCCTGCTCCACGGCCTTGCTGTGACCGCAGGCTGCCTTGACAGAGATCACCGGCTGGAACGACGTGCTTCGCCAAGGTTGTCTTTATTTAGACAAGGCTTCTGCTTTCTGAACTGCTTGCAGGAGCAGAGGGGTCATGAAGTAACCACGCTGCACCTCGTGTGTTGGAGGACTGTGGTGCACTCAGGGGAACATGCCTTTGGTATTTTTTTCCCTGTTTTAAAATAATTTGGAATAAATCGGCAGTGTAACAGACAATAAGGTGGGTTTTTTTCTTTGAACATAACCCCGGGTTCTGGCCGATCCAGCTTGCTCCCAGACAGACAGCCATGGCAGCAGTCTGAGCTCAGGTGTGGCTGTGAGCGCTCCTCTTCTCTAGAAGGGCAGATGGGCTGTGGCTTCGTCTTCCTGCCTTTGCTGTATTAAAGAACACGGCAGATTCACTACAAATAATAGATCTGTGCTGAGCACGTATACCACCACTGCCAGCATTCCTGGAGAATCTGAAGGGTCTGACACAGATCGGCCTCATGGCATTGCCACGGAACCTGCGGGCAACGTTCACACCGGGTTCACATTCAGATGCAGGAACGGTTACGAGCTGGCAATAATAAGAGCAACAAAATACAGATTTTCCCTAAGCTCCAGAATGGAGCTTAGGTTACTGCCTGTTAAACTTACAGCCTTTCCCAAACTTATATCAAATAAGTGTAATGGATTGGCAAGGAGTTGGTGTAATTAAATTCAATACATGCGAGTAACCCTTTCTGTTTAGGTATCAAGCCTAAACTCAAGAGCTGGGATAGGAAACAAAGTGCATAGGATGCAAAGCATATTTTTTAAAACTGGAAAACCGAATTCAGGGTTGTGAGCCTGATTCTCTGTTAGCATAGGCTGTGAATTCTGATGAGCCTGTGCAGAACAACAGGATCTGAGCGTAGGTGTTGGTTTCATATCCCAACACAGAAGATCTGGGATGAATATTTCATAAGTTCAGAAAGGTCCAGAGGAATATGCATGATAAAAAAAGTACCAGTTAGTTTGAAAGAGGTTAACAGCTATTTAAAAGTAGATTTCATGGAGCTTTCAGCTAGATAAATGCGGGCATATTTCCTAATTTCCCTACTGCAAAACAGTCCTCTGCTTCTTGCCTGGTCTTCTCCTTTCCATAAGGTGGGGAATGGAGGACTCAGACAAAACAGATGACGTTTGGTCAGATGAGGGTTCCAATCCGGCAGCTAATGTTGCTGGTAGCGCTGCCTGTTGAAGGTTTTTATGTGCTGAAGAGCGAGAGATTGCACAGTAGGCAGGTAATTCATAGCCCCGGAGAGGTGTCTGAATAACAGACAGAATTGCTCTGTTACAGTTTAATCCCCTGCAGTGAAATCTGTCTGCAGGCATTGCACCCAGCCTGGTGGTGACATCCATAAGTGCCCCTGGAACATACAGCCTTCCTACTGCACTGATGTAATTCATGTGACATACATTCAAACTGAGCAACCCATAAACAGTGCTGTATGGCCATCTGAGGGTGACAATGTTACAGTCACACGGCCATAATAAACCATAAAGCTGTGTCACCTCTTTAACAAATGATTTTCCCATCTACATACTAAAGTCGAGGTACAAATGCTTTTCTTTGCCAATATCTTTTCTGAAATTGAGAGTTTGGATAGATTATGGGCATGGCTTTCCTTTTAAATACATCTCAACTGGTGATTGTGACACGCTTGATCGATTGTTAGTCAAGGACAAACTGGACTTATGAACACGACTCTGTACTCTGCCCTGGAGCTGGTTGTGCCCTGTATGGCTGCATTTGGGTATGGGTGAAAACTTAAAATACTCAGATTCTGAAAAAAATAAGTTCTCGAATATTTAAAGTCTTTAATATAGGCTCCACTGGAACATCGTGGAAAAGTGTATATTTGCATTTGGGACCCTGCATTCAATAAAACCAGCAAAGAAATTCTCTTGGATTTGGAAGCAGCAGGGCTGGATCCACACTATGCCTGCACAGCCCCTCACCTCTGCTCAGTCATCAGCAGGTTCTCCAACCACTACAAATCCAGGTTTTTTTTCACAAAACTTCCAGGATTTAACTTCATGGCCCCCTAGGAGCAATCCTTCTGTACCAGAACACGGGCACGAAGCTGGCCAGCTGGGAAATGGGCTAACGAGGTGCAGCTGGTACATTTGTTAGAGCACAACCTGCAGGTAACAGCTGTGGGTACTCTCCCGGGAAGCCGAGAAGTGGCTCTGCTGCTCCGTTTCTCCTGCCAGTATTTTGCACAGCTACCTGTGTGCTGCCCGTGAGCTGGTGCTCTAACAACACCTTTGTTTGCCATTAATGTTAAAAAGAAATTGACTATTTACAAGCAGCGGGATAGCTGTTCTTCCCTAAATGCTTCTTCGTGTCTCGAGTCCCTTGTGCTACTGGAGCACGCTGGGAAGCACACCCTTGTGAAACATCCACGTGCTGCGAGTGAGGCTTAGGGAGCTCAGCCTGGCCCTGGCCCACCCCTGTCTGGCTGCCAGCCTCAGCATTCAGCTTGTAGGAGGCTGACAAGGTATTTATTTTGTTTTTCCTCTTTTGGTGCTTATTTAAATCTTTTTGCCTTCTAATGTAATTGGACAGAAAAAAATGCATATTGTGTCTAGGATCACTGAATTTTATGTCAGTTTGAAACAAAACTTAAGCTTGTGAGGCACAAGAAATGACTGTTCTTGTTAGAAAGTCCTGGAAGCCTTCCTGGATGATCAAGTAAGTGATTAAAAACAAGCAGGCATTCAGAACACAGGCATGGCTTTAGCTGAGCAGGATGTGTGCAGCGGGAGGCACAGTGTGAATGGCAGCTGGAGGCCCTGCCTCCTGCAGGGGTGCTCTGCCTGCATCACTTCAGGTTATCAGTTCCATTCCAATGACAAAGACCTCAGTGATCCTCTGTTTGCAGATTGCTGAACTTCTAAATTGCCCACGCATGGATGAGATACAGAGAAGATCTCCGTCTTGGTGGGGTGAGGGCCAAGCACTGTGTGCAGCATCAGTAATACTGATTTGCTGGCGCAGAAAAGTCTCTTCGGAAAGTCCAGGTCTCACAGAAAAACTTCCAGAGTGAATTAAGCCTCAGAATACTGAAAAATCGTATCAATAATTGCTAAGCACTCCCAGTTATTTACACAATGGTCGCTATTTCCTCTATTTAATTGGATTCTTGAGCAGAATTTCAATTGCACCTCTTCATTTTTCAAACACAAAGAAATAGTTTTAAACTCTTTGTAAATATCAGAAAGGCTTGTTATCTTTTACACACATCCACACGGACCAGTTTCTGTATTCACACTAAGAAGAAACCATAACCCAGAGAGAGAAAAGCTCTGGAATAATTAGAGGTAATGTTCAGACTGTCTGCTTGACGACAGCTTGAGAGCCCAAAGCGGCTCGTGACACACAGCCAGGACGCAGCGCAGCTGTGGAGCAGCGTTTGGAAGCCGGGCGCTGCTGAGCTCCCCCCAGCTCTGCCTCTGACCTCAGCCGTGTGTCATTCATTTCAGCCTCGATCAGAAAAACAGCTGGCACGTCCTGGAAACCTAATGGAGATACTGCAGTCTAATAGGAAGAGAAGCTCCAGCTCTCAGCACCCCCCTGGCTACAAGGCACCTTGTCTGACCTGCAGTCCCTTCAGACATGTGTGAGTCTGTTTCTGGGCAAGCCAGGCTGACCCAGCCCAAGAAACTAGGCACTGAAAACCACAAATCAAGCAGCATCTACATAGACTTGTGCTGAGGGTGGAGTTGGTTCTGCTGAAGAATATATCAACTTGTTGATCATTCCTGTTCCAGTCAAGGCACCTAGCTCACTTGTTTTATTCCATGATAATTACTCCGTTACTATTATTGCTCGTGTAGATACTCCCTAAGCTGGTGGTACCTGAACCTGTTTGAGAAAGCCCCATTCACAATGCTTCTAGTCCAGCCGGGCTGGTTACACATGAGAAGGAACAGCTTCTACCTTTCCTGGTGATCCCTCTCCTTTTCCTAGCAATGAACGTTAGATTTGCAGAGGAAACTTGTTCTTAGCCTCGGGGATGGGAGCGGCAGAGTACGTGGGGCCCTGAGTCTGCCCCAGCCTCCACCACTGTTCAGGAGTTCTCTCAAATAGTAATTACATATGAAAAAAAATAAAACAGATTTCTCCTGTTTTCTTGGATTTTTGGTCAGTTCTCCGTTTTTGAAATAGTTCAAATGATTTCAGGGGTTTTACTATACGCCATGGATTCATTGATCCATTATTGTACATTGACCCGTGAATGCCGTAGATCCACTGAGCAAGGGGACCCCGCGAGTTACTCAGATCAGATCAAAACAAGGCTCTGAGAAATGGCTGTTTGTCCTTATGAGGAAGCATGTCTGCAAGTTGAGGGCTGATTTTGAGCCACAGTGAAGAACTTTGCTCTTTTTTTTTTCCCTTCTTTTTCTTGGATGCAAAACAAAAAAAGTGGGCATTTTGAGTTTCCTTTGGTTTGTTTGCTTTTCTGACCTTCCTAAAGAGTCGTACAGTTCTAGTTATCCTTTAACTTCAGTGTTTTCTGGGTTTTTCCCCCTGAAGAACAGACAGAGGTGTTAAAGGGAGAAACAAGAGCCCTCCCCAGGTCCCTCCCTGGGAGGGAATGAGTCATCTGCAAAACTTCGGCTACTATGGAAGCACAGGATTCTGCCTTTAAAACACTTCTGAAACCATTTGAACCTCGGACATGGTGCATCAGCTCAATCTCTTGTAATTGCAGAAAAAGAGCAGAGGTAAAGAAAAAAAAATAGAGTTGGAAAGATGATTTTTTTCCAGTTGCACTTTAGATTTATTTAAGGCTGATAAGAAGTGCTGGAGTGTCCATCTCTGACAATCCCAGCATCTGTTTATCCCCAGAGGAGGGATCTCCTACAGGGTCATCTCTAAGTAATGCGGCTCACTCTGAAGGTCTGCCCTAAGCGCTGTCCTCATTCAAGAGCAGTTGCACCTTGGCAGCCTGAATTTGATATAATTTCTGAGCTAGTATTTCTTTTGAGACAAGATCACCTCTTTGAGGCCCTTTAAAAATACCAGCTGTTTTCAGGATCATTCTATTTCGCCTAGTTCCTGAGTTTGGGGCAGCACAGCAGGGCTGTAATCCTCTTCCAAAGCAGGAACGTACCCAGCTCAGAGAGCCGTCCTGGCTCCAGGAGCAGCGAGCAGACGGGGCAGAGACGCTGTGCGCAGTGGCTGCGGGCGCTGCCGCTGGCAGGAGCTGGGCTGCAGGGCCCTGTGCTCCCTGCTGCGGCCCAGGTTTTATTGCAGCTTTGTGACCGCTCCGTTGTAAGCACGGCTGGTCATTGCTCACTGCTTGAAGGCCAACTGCTCTAAGTGCTCGAAGATCTTGTGCTGACTTGGGCTGCCCTGAATTTCCTGTGCTTCCTCGGGGTGTGATGTCAGATAACGACTTAGATATGGGGTCGTTTACTGTGCAATTCAACCTCCTTAAAGCAAGCCATATCTTGTAACCTCCTTTCCAGAACCACGCATCTCTAGGGTCAAACTTTGTTTTTTGGAAGATTAGGTGCACTCTTAACCACTCCAGAATGCCCTCAGCCCCCACTTCGCACAGCCCCTGCAGGGAACACTTACTGTGAGCATCAGATGGGTCCGTGGTGCACTGACCAACCATGGCGAGCACAGAGCACGCTGCCACCAGAGCCCAGCGGCACTGTCACACTGCTGAGCCCTGAGCCCGCCTTTGGGAACGCACGGAACTGCCCAGTGGGGCTCGTCTGCTGCCCACGAGCTCCTGGTGATAAAGAGGCTGCAGGCAAAGATCAGTGTCGTTTCTCTGCGTGTTTCATCAGGGGATTTCAAGCCCACGCTGACAGCAATTCTAGTTCAGAAGCAGGCCTGGGAAATTAATAGGAGTTAAATACCAGAGTGTCACTAACGAGAGTGGTAAACTACTGAGAAAAAGTTGCAAGGAGTGAGGCATGACTGCAGCGTGATCAGCAGAGCAGGTGAGGAGCAAATAAATGGGCAATTTGGTCACAGTTCCAGATGTGCATCACACCTGACCCGTGCCACACAACCTGGTGACAGGACGGATAGATCCTAGTGATTACTTTGCTGAGGGCAGAAAGGAAGGAAGCATGGATGCAGGGAATTAATGATTCTTTCGGGGGCCACTCATCAGCATGCCAACTTGAGGTCGTTTGGGAAAAAAATATGTTTTAGGAAACTTCCATGGGTAAGAAACCTGATGACATCTACCTGGATCTGAACCTTAGAGCAAGTGAGTGCTCATGAATGTCTGCTGCAATATGCTACGACTAGCAGGACACTGTTCACTGTAATACAAACACTCCTTATGAAAGTTGCAGCTTTCAGTGGGCTCTGTTATCTGCTTAAATGAAAGAGTTCCTTATCCTGAAAGCCAAATCTTTTTAATCTGGTGGAGAAAATGAACCGGAAAGGACAGCAGCCCAGGACTGGTGTTAGCCTATGGTGAGAAATTCTGCATGTCACCTGGCCAAACAGACATCAGAAATGTATCCTTTTAGATCAGCGCAGCTGCACAGCCTGGGATAAGTCTTTGTCACTGCAAATCCATTCAAGCTTCTTTTTTGCTCATCAGCACTTTGAGAAATTGTATCCTTGGTGCCTTACAGTGGGAAGGCACAGTAACCGAACCGCTGCTGTGTTCTAACATTTAATTTACAAACCATGGAGACTTGCACTGTGTGTCTCCAACTCCAGGCAGCTCTCTAAGAACAGAATTTCTTAAACTCACACTGTCCTGATGATATTTTCTAGGTGATGTGGAACTGGTTCGGGATGTACTTTTAATGGATTCTAGCAGGTTATGGTGCCTTGTCTGTGTGACAGCGCGAGGGACAGCTGTGGCTGTATCTTCCAGAGGCAGGTCAGATTAATCGGATTTATTTTTTTTCCTTGATACCCAGAAGTATTACAGTGAAAGAAGCGGCTACTTGCACAAAACATCCATCTTATCAGGAAGAGAACTTTTAATACATAGCATGATGTTAGATCAGTAAGAATAAGGAAGAAATACCTGGCATTGAGCAGCTGCTCCTCAAATAATCTCTGCTCAAATGAAAAAAGGGAAAAAAAAAAGCTTTCAGGAGTTCTCATAAAATATGGACCAAGACTCCTGTTCTCAGACAAAAATCAAACTGCCTTTTTTGGCTGAAAATGTACGTGTGTGTCTGCGTTACAAGTGCGGTGCTCTTTGGGATGCGCACTTCAGCATGGGACGCACTGAACTGAGGTGATTAGCAGTTGGGTAAGCTGATAAGAGCTTATGCAAACCTTTATGTAATAAAGCTGCCTTAGGGTTTTATTATGACAAATAATGGCTTCAGAAACTTGTGCCTGTTTTAATTTGTCTGTGAGCAGTATCCTCTGAGATTTGGAAAGGAGAAGCCAAGTAAACTCATGTTCATCTGTGACAGATGAGAGCAACAGCAAGAATGCTGAGCAGGAAAGTAAAAGAAAACACTCTGCTGCATGCGTGACTTGGAGTTGGTTTGCTGGGTCTTGGCGGGGTCCTGCAGAATCAGCTCAGTGATCTCCCTGCTCCACACACGCTTTGATCAGGCCTTGTGCGCTGTTGCTGATCAGTATAGTGAGAATTGCTCTGCCAGGAGAAAATGAGAAAAAATTGCAAGTTTATATCATGCTTTTAGAATGGAAACATTTCTACCCAGGACACTCTTCAGATACCTAGTCTATCTATAACATGGCCAGAGTTCTTCTTACAGAATCACAGCCTGGTTTGTTGGAAAGGCTCTCCCACGCCCCCAGCCCCATCCCTGCCGTGGGCTGGCTGCCCCCCAGCTCAGGCTGCCCAGGGCCCACCCACAGCCTCAGGCACCTCCAGGGATGGGGCACCCACAGCTCTGGGCAGCAGTGCTGGGGCCTTCCGCCCTCTGAGTAAAGATTTTCCTCCTAACATCTGACCTAAAACTGCCCTCTTTTAGCTTAAAACTTTTCCCCCCCATCCTGCTGCTGTCAGCCCATGTAGTTAGGAGAGGTGCTGCCTCTGAACATCCATGTGGGCTCCTCCAGCCACCAGCAGTTCCCTGTTGCTCTTCTTTCAGAATTCTTTGTCCACATTCTTCTCTTGGCCTCCAAGCTGATTCTTTCAGCACAATTATGAGCTGCAGCACAGCTGCCACAGAGGGAAATTGCCCACCAGGCTGTGGCTTCGTAGTTCAGTGGCAGCCTGCAACCCATAGACTTCCTCCGGGCAACTGTCTGTCAATGCCATCGTTAATTTGTCCGTATGATAAGGCTGTATTGAGTATGCCAGATTGAATGTAGAACAACAATGGATTGTGTTGATTTTGGAGAAGGCACAAATCAAATAATGGAAAGTATTCACAGTGGTCAAAGAACTTGAAGTCTGAACTTCCTCCTGCCTTCAGCAAAAAGTGATGCTGTGTGAGGAGGGCAGCTGCCCTGGCTGTGTATTACAGACATTATTAAGAAGTGGGGAAGAAGGTAGCTGTTCAAAATTCCTATTTGCTTTTTGAATGACATAATCTCTCCAGCAGTGCAAATTAGAGAACATCTAACTCACAGGGTACACGCGCACCAGGCTCTCTGACTTTCTGAAGGGACATTTCAAGACTGTGTCAGTGGGATCTGGTTCTAAGAAAAAATACAAATTGATTTAATCATTATTGGCAAATGTAGATACCTATGGTGTACACATGTAGATACATCTGTTCTGGGGAAGGAGGGAGGCTGCCTTATTAGAGTGGAGAAGAGATTTGGGTTATGAACAAGTAAGACAAAAAGGGCAGGGGGAGGTGAACTTGTAGGCAAAGTGCATAGAGCCAAGGGCATGCCTGTTGTGAGAAAGGAGAAATGAGAACGAGGTTTGGACAGCAGCAGAGCCAGACAGTGCTTGGAGGGTGGGCAGGAGGAGATGGAGCCTTTGCAGAGGGAACTGGAAGGCAGCAGAGACACTCCAGCAGCAGGGGAGGAGGGGAAACTCGTGTCCATGTGACAGATCGATAAGTAGGATCTGATGAGTGATGAGCTCATCAGGAGAGAATTATGTTGGGAGCTGCCAGAGACCTGCTGGTGCTCAGCCCTTGGACTGGGCTTGCCATTGTGATTGGGAATGGCAGAGTTTGGAGGGAAAGAATGGACAAGAAAATGTTTTCCAAAACATGGACTGGTGGCATGATGTAAAAGTACTGTGTTCTGAGGCTGATGTCCTGGCAAAGCTTCACAGACACCCGAGACCATGATGGGAATGGAGAAGGAGAGAACAGAGCTGCAAGGCAAGGAAGGGTAAATCAGCAGCAGGAAAAAAAAAATGCAAGTTTGGATAAGAGCTAAAAAAAAGTTGGAGGAGGTTCAGGTGTGGCTCTGTACACGTGCTGGCAGTGCTGGGTGGGAACCCATGGTGCTTGAGCACAAGGCCAGCTGTCAGCAGGTAGGAAGGCCTGCTCAGGTCTCACAAGGCTCTGCAACGTGTCCAGGGTTCAGTTTGGAAACTGAGGGCTCAGGTCCAGATCCAGAGGCCAAGAGGCAAACAATCAGCCTCTTCTCACCAGCAGCTCTGCTGGAAGTGAAGGGAGCCCCACGGGCACTCTGGGAGCCATGTGGTCGTTCCAGCAATCGCTGTGTCCCCATCTGCTCTCCCTTGTCAGGAGATGGGGCCATCACACGACACCCTCGCTGCCCACGTGCAGAGCTGCGGCTGGAAGCACTCCCAGGCTCCAGTTTTTCTGTTTTGTCATTACACACTGTCAGCTGTTTATGGGCTGGTTCAGCCCGGTTCTGTGACGAATGGGGCGGGGGACCCACGAACCCACGCCCCAGGAAAGGGAAAAGGGAAAAAGGGAAAGGGCAGGGAGATGGGCCTAAAACAAAACAGCAGCAATGATCTGAGGAGAAACAAACTAATTTACTAAATGAGGTATCAGAATGCAAAATAACACAATATAATACAATATAATTACAGTTTAAGCGAATAAATCCAATACAATGAGAGAGAGTGTCCAGAATTAAGGTAGGCCTTACTCTAGTGCCAACGGTGAGACGGCTGGGGAGCGAGATGCTGCCGGGACGAGAGATGGGACGAGAAGGGAGCGCCTCGTGATCTGCAAACAGCTTTATCTTTCCCTCTGAACGGAAATGGTAACAGGGCAGCAAAGTCCCCCGGGAAATGTAATTAGTTCTGAGGACCAGGTACCCGGGACTATCCATGGAACTGGAGCATTAACTCTTTAACTCTCAGTACACTACATGATGTTATGATGTGGAATACCAATAACCAAAAATCATAAAACCATGACACACACGCACAATCCTCTGTGGAGCAAAGCGTCTCCCTTCACTCTCAGGTGCTTTTGCAAGCAGCAAGCAGTCCAGCGTGGGGCTCCAGGTCACTCTCATCTTCCCAGGAACAACCAGGCAGATCCTTTTATGAAATGGAGTGAAGAATGTGATCATCCAGTAGGAAGAGAAAAAGTTCAGGACAAGAACAAACAGCAGAATCCTGGCCTAGAAAAGAAGTACACAAAAGTTTCCTTCTTTTTTCTTTTTCTTTTTTTTTCTTTTTCATTCTAGGGAAGTAAATATCAATCTCCTACTTTACTCTTGGTTGCCAGCAAGAATAGTATGTGACTGCTTGGGTGCTCCTGGCAGATGGGATCCTGTTCATCAGCAAGTGCACTCCAAGAGGCAGCACCTGAGCCCTCTGCTGAGGAGAGTGTACCTCGGACAATGGCTCCTGCACAGCCTTTGCTTTTTCTGTGCCTGCTTCTTAGGGCAGAACTTGCTCCTTCAGTATTACCCAAGGTGCTGATATTGGTCTCCATCAAAACAGTCCCAGAAGAATGAAAGTACAATCACAAAACAGAATCATATTACAGTGCCTCAAAGCTAAGCAGTGACAGCTTAATAGACCTGCAGTAAATGAACTGCGAGACAAAAACAATGTGCTGTGGGAACCATAAATATGTGATTATGAAATAACAAACCAGGATTCTCTAAGTGCCAACAACCTTCTAGCATTCCATTTAAAAACTATAAATCTGCCATGGCCCAAGTTAAGTAAATTCCCCCTGGCATATTAAATTCTTTGTTTATAGGGAGGATAATTATACACTCCCCCAGTGCAAATAAGGATGCCTGCTCCAGAACATGTAAAATCAGACAAGAATATTTCATGCTAAGCTGAAAAGCTACCTCTGACAAGGAAGGGAAACTCCCCACCTCTGAGGCATGGCTAACCCGCTGCCTTTTCCTTGAAGCAGTGTGAACAGGAAGGGGTTAAAGTCCCCTGGTTGTTTCTGATGTGTGCAGGAGTGGGTCATGCAGCCTGTCCCGAACTGCAAGGGGAGCTCTCAGCGAGAGGAGCGAGGTCAGATCCCAGGAATGGAGCTGAGGATTTCTGAGCTTCAACCTTGGCTCTGACACTGACATTTTTGCGAGCATGGAGAAAGCAGAGAACTTCACCGTGGACAGACAAAGGACCGTAACACTCAATGACCTTACAAGGAGCCTTTTCAGGCTAACTGGGGCTTCTTTTCATAATTCTCTGCATGTGAAAGGTGTTAGGAGACACAGCTAGTAAGATATAAAGTACACGTTGCAAATTGAATGGGAACAGGAACGGCTGAGATACAAGGAAGGAATGGGAATGACACAGGATTTCTTTCCATTTTCCCCACTGCTGAAACCTGCTGCAGCTTTGCAGATCCACGTGTTAGCTGAGAACCATCAGGAAGTTTGGTATCAGTTGGTGTTTGCATCTCAGTGCTCAGAAAGGAGCTGCTCACAGGGCCAAATTCAGCCCCAGCCAACTTGCAGCCTGTAACCCAGCTCCTGCATCCTGAAGCCACTTTGTGTTTTTGAAATGTACGATCCCTTTGCCTTGTAAAAAGAAAATGAGTGCTCTAGCTTTAAGGAAAACAAGGGGAATATTTCTCATGTGGTGGAAGTCAGCACAGTTCAGAATTAAACCCATGAAGTGATACACTGTGCAACCCAGAGGGAGCGTTGTTCACAGGGAAGACTACTTTGTGCTCTCCAGCAGCCAAGTCCGGTACCTTTAAAATCAATAAGGAGAGAAAGTTTGCAGAAGAGCTGGAAACTCGGCTTCCCAAGGGCCAGCAAGCGTCTGCAGAAACTTTCAAGATAAATGTAAAAATAAATGAAAATTGTATATTTAGAAAGAAGCTTAAAAAGATGCTTCCAGGCTATTGTCTTTAGCGGGCCGAGGGACGGCCACCAAGCTGCTTCAGCAGACAGCAGCGGCTGACTACTGACAGCACTTAGTGCCAAAATACATGGGAGGCTAAAACAAAATGACGAGTGAAATGAATTATCTATTCAGTCTTTGTTTTTTTCCAGTAGAGGAGTTCCAAGTGCCAGAAATATAGAATACACTGGGATCGTGGAGTCAGAGGCAGCACACCACAGGGCACTGCGCGGGCGGTGCTCGCTGCTGGGCTGGGGAGAGTCAGAGAACTCCTCTCCTCGCACACAGCGTGCAGCGCGTGCACCCCCAGGAGAGTTCTCTCTGCCCGTGGGCTGGAAGCTGCAAAGCTGCACTGGTGCAGGGCAGTGCACTGGCTAATTCGCCTGCCTTCTCTGCTTGTTGCTGAGATTCCCTTCGTTACATTGTGCCACCTGTCTGCCTCCAGGAAATAGAGAAGGTGTTGCAGGGCAGGTGATTCCCAGCTTCCCAAAGAAAAGCATTTCAGGTTAGAAATCAGTGAGAGTGGGTCCTAGGGGAGGCTGCAGGACTTCCTAGTCCACTGAGGGTTTGAAATGCACAGGAAGAGCTCTCCGTGACCCCTGGGCTTTGTTCAGTTATGTGCTTGTGGTGCCTAGAATGGGGAGGAGCTCTAATAGAGCGTACATAGAGTCTGCGGTCATGATGAGGGACAATTTTTGCAGTAGATAAGGAAAAAAAATAGTTAAAACTAACTAAAATACGTCAGGGATGACCACTGCTCGTTTTAAAGACATTAGATAGTTGGTCCTGCAGCATTACATGAGATGGTTTCTTCCAAATTACCATCAGCAAGCTGACAGCCCTCTGTGGCTGCTTGAGCTCTCTCCAGAAATTGTGCATCCCATAGAGCAGGGAACTCCTCAGCTAGTTTATGCAAACTCTTCCTGGAATTTGTACGGAACAAGAAGTTGCTCAGATCCTGTTTAGCATAAGCTGTGTGGTTTAATCTCTACTGAGATCAGATGGCAGAGGAAGTAAATAAGTTCTATTCTTTTCCCTTTCCTACCTACCTCATCCTCAAGATCTCATTTCCTCAGCAATGCAGCTGGCCTGTACTGCTCACAGAGCCCAGGTCTGAGCACGCACGCTGGCCCACACTCCCGGGGTCGGTGCTGATGTTTGTGCAGCTGAAGTACACTGCTGGCTCATGTCGTGGCGGTGCTGCTGAGAGGAGAGTCCACCGGGCCCCAAGTTTCTCACAGACAGTTTGCAGTGATGTCAAAACTCTGCATGCAGCACAGAGTCATGGGGGAGAAGCAGAGGCCATTTTGGTTTGCTTTGGAAACTCTCTAACCTGGGCAGCTGCAGACTCGGACTCCTGCGTCTTTGAATCAAGTCTCTGATCTTCAGGACTGGGTGAATTCTGCCAGAATGTTCGGGTGATTGGGACTTCACACAAATCTCAAACCTCCGAGGATGACGGACACCGAAGTCCCGTGCCCTGGGTTCCATTCCTGCTCTTTGCCCTTCATTTGCATAGCGGTCACACCTGAAGCTGGAAA
Source organism: Numida meleagris (assembly GCF_002078875.1). Taxonomy (NCBI): domain Eukaryota; kingdom Metazoa; phylum Chordata; class Aves; order Galliformes; family Numididae; genus Numida; species Numida meleagris. Next base: position 424,771 of record NC_034416.1, read on the forward strand.
CAGGCAATTGCAATGTCATTCCTTTTTGCCTTGTGGCTCATCATCTACAAGACGTGTTTGTGTTTCCAGGCCTAACAGGGTCGCTTATATTTAAATCAGCTCCATCCTTCTTTGTTAGGATCTATTTCCTCGTTAAGATAAATCTGGAGTCCAGTTTCACAGCAGCTAAGTTTCTGGGCTGGGGAATCTTATGAGCACCACAGGGTTCCTGTCAGGATGGCTGCACACATGTGCCCATGAGACAAAAGCATCTGACAAACATGAGCACCGAGCAGGGAGCGGGCAGGGAGCGGGGCTGCCTGTCTTGAAGGAAGCACAGTGCCCTGAAGGCGTTGGGGCCATGCAGGGGTTACAGCCCCACTGCAATGCTATGGGGAGACTGAAAAGGAAGGACTAAGCATGAAAAGAAGGAAAGAAAGAAAGGAAGGAGGAGCAGCCTGCTCGTTTATCTCTGTTTTTCAGCTGCTAAATAATGTAGAGCCATTTGCCTTTCTCTTTTCCAGTGGTAGCCATGGAAATCAGGGGAAAATCGGCTGCATTGCTTTACTGTGGTCTTTGGGCATGCACTTATTGCATTTCTTCTAAACTTGCTCCTCCCCAGCTGAAAATGATGAAAACTTTTTTTTTTTTTTTGACTACCAGGTGAAGAGCAATTCAATTCAGCTCATGTTCAGCACACAGTGCAGACTGAAGGGACGCAGAGATCAGTTGCGAGGCAGAGCTTGAAGGGTGGCAATCACTCTGAAATGAACTGCTCAATTTGTTTGTTTCTACTTTATTTTGCTCTGCTAACACCATTGAGGTCTTTGTCTAATGGACCAGGAAACGCCCCTGATGAGCTGGTATGATCAGCACTAGTAAAGAGGAGGGAAGCGCAAAATCACTGGCTGGATCTCTTGACTTCCCAGTAAAGGTATTAACAAGCTTGTCGGACAGCTGGCAGAGATCCTGACATGAGGGAAATCCATTTTCCTTTTCAGCTTTGTTTTGTTGTTTTTTTGTTGGTTGTTTGGCTCCGCTTCTGCTGCAGATTTACAAACAATATTCATCCTTCCTGAATGCGTGTAACTAGCATCGCATCCGTAACACGGCCAGCAGCCTCTGCAGCAAAGCTGACGGACACTGTGGAGTGTGTGCTTCAGGGGATCTCAGAATGTACCAGCTTGAAAGAAGTGTCGAGTGTGTGCTGATAAGCTGGACCGGCTGCGTTGTGTGTCTGGGCTGACCTGCTGCAAGGAGAGCATCCAGCAGCCGTTTTACGGTCTCTGTGCTCAGTGACAGTTGCCTCTTTGGCACAAACAAGAGCAGAGAGAGAGCGTTTCAGGCTGACTCTCTGCAGGTTGGAAGACGAGGCTGCATCAACTTACTGCTGAAAGGTTACAACTGTATCTAGACAGTATAAAAACAAGAAACAGAGAATTCTTCCATATAAACAAAGCATAGCCCTGCAGGAGCTGACCGAGCTGCACCACCGTGGCTCCCCACCCCTCCCTTCAGCCCACCATGGCCAGGTGCCCAGGGCTCTGCTCCGTGATGAGAGGGAGGGGACAGCAGATGCCAGAAGGGATACCTGGTACTTGGTCTCCAGGTGCAAAGGAACAGGAAAAAATACCTTCAACTCTCACTTCATTAAGTGAAAAACAGCAGTGTGTTGCATCTACAGGGGATGCCAACCGGATGCTGGGGCCAGAAACACAGTGTCTGTAGGGCTGACAGTGAGCGAGGCTTTTAGGAGGGGTGGGTGCCAGGCCAGCAAAGGCTGTGGGAGGAAATCTCTCTCCACCATGGGGATAGGGCAAGGTATGAAAACCCAAGTGGATGGAGATGGCGTTCCTATCCTCTGCTCTCAGAGCAGGGCTTGGATGGCAAAAAAAATTCCTTGGGAGGAGGGGAGTGGGGGTGGGAGTGGCAAGGACTGAGAAACAACAGATTACAAATACATGTAAGCACTGAGGGCTTTTCTTCTTTAATAGGAGCTACAGTAACAACAACAACAATGTTCCTTCTTTCTTCTTTTTATTAGCAAAGCTGCCAGTTTCTTGACATTTCAGAAAGATGGGACTTCTGCCAATATTTTACAAGCACCAAAAGTCTCTTCAAATGAACTTGCAATAACAGCTTAGGAAAGTACCCAGAACATCATACGATGAACAATAATCAGCTCCAAAACGGGTGCTTTTGACAATATAGTTTCAGCACAACTATGTAATATTTTGAAATGTATAGGTGTCAGTTATCGGTTGAGTGAGGCACAGAACAACACTCAGTCTTGTAGCATTTCTGCTCTCTGCTCAGTCCCCCTCATGGTGAAGGGCTGCCTGTAACCGTTAACCACTCTCCTGATCCCACTGATCAGTACAGGACAGGGTGCGGCCGGCCACATGCAAAGCTTGCATTGGAGACTTGAATCTGAGAAGGCTGCTTTTGACTGTTACAGCATGTCCTATGGTTTGCCCAGTCCTGTGTACGCATGCAGGCACCTCCTGCATCCTCTGGGTTCTCGGCCTTCACAGAGGCTGAAAGAACTGCAGACTGTGTGTGTGTGCACGAGCACCAATGTGTGCAGATGTGTGAGCTGCTACAGCTGGAACTGGAGCAGCAATGATAAACCCAGGAAATATGCACAGCATCTCTCCCCTTGGGAGCTCTGTTCCAGAAATGCAGCTCAGGAAGCAGACAGGCGAGCGCTCTACTGCCTCCTTTTGCCGAGGCTTACTGCCCTTCCTGCTGTCACCAGCAACTTGGTATACTATATCCAATACTTTTCCCTATAATTGAAGGGCAGTGGGAGGTAAAGCACTGAAAACCAGTACTAGTCAATTCTGCTTCCTGCACTGGAGCGTTTCCTTATTTCGGTTCACTGGAGACCCTTTGGAGAAATGGTACTACCACATGGTGGTTTTAAACCAACAACAGATTCTTGTTTGCTGGGCAAAATCTATTCCATCTTTTAATGGCAATGGATCGATCCCTGTGCTCAAACTCACCAGTCTCTGCCATACTGGCATTTCTTGATTCTTTTCATGCAGTGTTACCTCCGGAGATCTGGGCTGTAGAAGAACGTTGCTCACAGTGCTCCAGTCTGTGTGCACGGCTGTCCAGATTCATGAAATAGGTCAGTGCAGTAGTAAGAGTACTGCGCTGTCTCAGGCTTTAGTACTGATCCAGGATGCGTTAAACTACTTCTTCAGTCAACAGTATATTTGCCTGATAAAGGTTGGAGTCTTCAGTGCCCAGTTAATAGTGAAAATATGCTTACAAATTTAAGCGTGCAGTCACAGCCCTGTAAGACAGGTCATCAGAGTCTTTCTGACTTGTATTGTAACAACACGATACAGATGTGTGGTTTTATTGCAGTTTCCAGTGGGCAGTTTCCTTCCCACAGTAGCTCAGACTGCAATGGACACAACTGAAGTCCCTCAGCCACACTCCCACCTGAACCATGACACATTTTTCTTCTATAATATCTAGGTATGTTACAGGGTCATTAAATAGTAGTGTTGAGAATAAGCGTCAAGCAGCCTCTGAGACATGCTGAGGAAGAGCTGTGCCTGTTGAGATGGGGCAAGGACTGGTAACGTCAGCAACTTTGGATAAAGGATGGCGGTCCGATGCTTCTTTGGGATCCTCAGGGTATTCAAATAAGCAGCAACAACCTAATGTCCACTATGTATTGAGGCATGGATGAAACAAATCTGGTCTGCTGCAGGCAGCTGCCCTGCCCCCATGGGCTGCAGTGGGGCTGGTGTGTCTCCGTCAGCCTTGGTATCCCACCCTGGGTTTCCATCCCTATCCAGCAGTGGAAGCAGCCTTACCCCAGGTTATCCCGTGTATATCCAGGTTGTATGCTGAGAAAACTGATCTGTCAGGACTGCTCACCTGGACCACATTTCATATGGTAACTTAGAAGTCGCAACCTTATACATTACCTCCCCAGCTCCTAAGAAAATTGAAACTCTGCCAAAAACACAGTTATGTAAAGCACAATGGAAAGTACAAATGTGTGTTTCATTATAGACGAAGTTTCTCAAAGTTCTCAGTGCCATAGGGATTGCCTTTGATCAAATGGACCAAGCACTTCTGCCATTTCATTGCGGTACACGCACAGGCTCTTCTGAAAATCTGTCTCCAATTTGTAGGAGAAGGAAAATATGCCAGCAATTCTTTGGAGATGATGGGGATGAATATGGGCAAAAAAAAGAATAACATTTCAGATGGTTGCAACTATTCAAAGAAATTCCCTTTGCTGCCTGCTCAGCCCTTCACTTTAAAGAAGAGCTGTTCCTGAAGGTGTGAGCGTGTGCTGCTTTGCTTCCAGCTGCTGCTGCCCGGCCCAGGGTGGGCACTCATCCTCCCTAGGTCCCCTCACCACGGGGCTCCCCCAGCTCCCTGCCCTGGGGCAGCACCTGCAGGGCACCCAGCAGGATGCTCTCGCTGGTCTGCGCTGGATGCACGACCAAAACTCACCGCGGGCAGCAGCGAGGAGCAGGGCAACCACTGCTCAAACTGCAGGGAGCAGGCGAGGGTTGGGCTCTCCTGGGTGCAAGCAGTGTGAAGGTGGGACAGCAAGGAGGGGTGCAGGGACAGTTCAGCAGCCTATGGCCCTAAATTGCAGGGATGGAACATACTGAGCAAAAATAGATGCAAGACACTGTTACCTTTCGCAATTAAAATGGAAGAAGATGAAAGCACTTCCTGCAAGAACAACTGCTGAGGTCCCTTAGCACACCCACATGAGCTCTCATCCATCTGAGAAGACAGGGAGGAGTTGGCAGTCCGCAGTTGATACAAATGGCCAAAATATTTAAAATGCTAAGAGATGTGTTACTCCTGTGTATCACCGAGCAATCTGAGAGTAGCAGAGGCACCCAAACATCAGGAGAAAGCTGTGGGCAGCAGCACGGCCCGGCCCTGCAGGATGCTCCTTGCTGCTGTCCACCCGCATCCCCTCAGCCCTCCGCGTGCACTGCGGTTCCCTCAGCAACAGCATGCGGAGAGGCACATGGAAGATCTTTCACCTGACTGCGCATTTCTTTCCCCTCAGATTTCATGGTCTTCATTACTGCTGAATCCTCTGCTTCCAGTGACAATTGACTGAAAACAGCAACAAGTTCAAGTACAGACAAATAGAAGCACTCACTCCAAAGAGCCGCTGGCGAACAAAGCAGCATCTGCACCAGGCAGAGAATCACAGAAGCACAGAACCGTGGAAACATAGGATGGCGGCGCTGAAAGGGACCTTAAAGATCACCCAGTTCCAAACTTTGGAGAGAGAGATGCAGTTTGTGCTGTAGGTGCTCTTCGAATATATCATTTTAAATGGAGAGCAATTTTTAATTTTCCTGCACAGGCTACTGTGGTTGGCAAGGGCTTCGTTATTCCAGCATCCCTGGGACGCTGATGGTGCCTCCTGCAGCTGCACCACGGAGCGGGCGGTCAGCTCCCAGCCGGGCACGGCGCGGCAGCGCTGCGGTGAGGACAGCGCTGTAAGGAGCCGGCTGGTGGGTTGTGCCTACGGCTTGCCTCGGGTGAGAGGGAAGGACTGGAAGAGAACTGCTGAGCTGCGTGCTGTCAGCCTGACTTCACTGGACACTAATGGTAAAAAAAAATGATTGATTCTGCTCCTGGCATCTCCGCTGCACTGCGAAATCATCTGAGCTCTCAGCGGCTGTGTGCTTGTGCTCTTGCTGATCACCTGGTGGTTTTCATGGAACAAAATGAAGGAGCAGCTGTAAATCTTATCTCTAGAGAGATTATGTTTAATGGAATGTCCCCTGTCTTTCTGAAGAATGTTATTTGCTGCTTTTCTGAGCAGTTACAAAGGATCTTCTGAGCCAAAGGATGTTATCAGAAAAAAAAGTATTTTCTTGGGGTATGATATATTTCACAGACTTCATAAATAATCATCCTGGTACTGGTCCAGCAAAGCACTTAAGTGAAAATGTGAAGTACATGAGTATTTCCTAGATCTCACTGGGATTATTCGTATATTTAAAAACGAGAACGAGTTGAAGTGCTTTGCTGGGTCAGGTCTCCCCAGCACCCCGCCGCCCCCGGCCAGATCTGCCCGTGCTGCACTCAGCCCAGGGGCCTGCTGCCTTCAGTAACACGTCCGTTGTCATTTATCTGCCTTGTCCTCACGCAGTTAATTCGACTTTCTCTGAAATGAAAGCCAAAACCCTCAGTAACATCCACAGACCAAAGCTAACCCTATGGTGATTGTCCCTTATGAATACCTTAAGCTTCGTCCTTCAAAAAAGATTCACAGACAAATGACCTCAATACATGCTATTGAGAGAATGGGAAAATAGAATTTTAAATATCTCAAATTTGAGTTGAGCACGGGGCATCTCTGAAACACGGTGTGGTGTAGGAAGCGGGAGTGCCAGGGAACGGCTCTTCATGGTGCTGTGCTCGGGGCTCTGGGTTTGCCTCAGCTGGGAAGTGCAGCTGCCTCCTGTGCCCCCAGCAGTATGGGGGGAGGAAGGGTGCTGGGCTCTGCGTGCCCCCACTGCTGGGGAGGGCAGGGAGGGATGGAGCTGTGGGCTGGGTGATGCCACGCACGTCTGACCTAGTGGTGCTGTCGGTTGGAAGAATCCTGTGTGATTATTGACCAAGCTGTCTCTGGGACTGACTGAGCGAGAAGAAATCTGAAATATCCAAATATGTATATTTCCTTACCTGGACTGATTTGCAATAAGAAATGTATGGAAACAGCTCAGAGTCTGAATATGAGAGAGGAAGGAGGGGACCGCTGCTCGCAGCCCTGCTGCTGACTCACCATCGGTCTCTGCCAGTAGAAAACTGAAATAAATCACAGTACCACGGCTCCCTCTGCCCAGATCTGCAATGGGGTTTAAACTGAAAAAGGCTGTAAAGCATCCTGCCACTCGCAAATGGTGAAACTGCAGGAAGGGAACAGCAGAGATGTCTGACCATGGTCTGCCCATTTGATCAAAGCGATGAAATTTCCAAAGGCTGCTGATGTCAGCCTCTGGGATAGGGATTAATCCATCTGTATCCCCACCAACTTCTCCAAATCTTAGGAAAGGACTCAAAATACCTTGCTTTTAGCTGTGGGTAGTCAGAGGTTGCCTGAAATCTGAAGACTCTCTGCAAGCTGTTGAGCGAACTGAGCCCCTGATGGAAAGCCATTGGAGCAAAGCACAGCGGCACCGTCCTGCACAGATCAGCACCGCTCCCTCCCCTGCCTGGGCTGGGGCCATGGGTTGGGAGAACTGGAATGTGCTGCTTTAGTTTGAAACTTTCCTGGCACTTCAGTGTTTGGCAGTATTGTTAAGTTATAAGTGTTGATGGAAACTCTCATGGTTGTTAAAATTGTAGTTTTTTAAAGAATGCTTTCCCAGCAGCTCTAGCTGACAGCATCAGGGAGAAGCAAAGCTCTGAATGTAGCACAGGAAGGAACGTGCTCCTTGTAGGGAGGGGTGGTCCCTGGGCAGTGTGTCCAAGGGCATCTGGAAACTCCTGCAGCAGGGAAGCTCTTCTCCCACCTTCTGCATTGCATTGAGACAGAAGCTCTGTAGCAGAAATGCTAAGTCCTGGTCTGAACCAATTACTGAGCACCTGGTGGGAAGGCAGGGCCAGCCCAGGGAAGCTCAGGTGCATGCGATGTACCTGAGTGACCAGAAGGGGTGGAGCCAGGATCCACCCCTTCCCACACCTCATTTAAGGGTTGGCAGTGGAGGCAAGAGGATCTTACTGGAGATCCCTATCTGAGGCCTTTCAGGGGTAAGCAGATTTTTTTCTTTATTTCTGTGTCTATGGCTGCTGCATTTGGGCTTATCTTCACTTGCTGCAGCCTAGGACTCTGCCACCCAGCTGTTATTGCTGTGCTTTCCATCCCATTATAGGATTACATGCCCTTACTCTCTCTGCAGATCTGCACACAGCCCAGAGGCTCATAGTGCGGGGGTGCCAACAGCACAAGGCAGAGTCTGCACAGGTGAATCTAGTTTGTTAGGCTGCTGGAATGGGGCAGAAAGAGGAGGGTATGGAGAAGATGGCCTGTTTGCCAGCACTTCTTCAGCCCTCCTGAACAGAGAGGTCTATTTTTCCACTATAGAAATGTGGAAGCATGTTTTTAAATAGTCACAATCCTCAATCACTGCCCAACAGTTCTCCTCTCCCAAGCAGCTCTGCATGTCTCTGCAGTACAGCTGGCTCTGATGGGAGGTTCTGATTGGGGTGAATCCCAGTGAGTCCACCCGTGGGACTGGGGCTCAGCTCCTGTGCAGAGGGACTCAGTTTAAGACAGAACGAATCAGCACTGGATGCTGTTCATGTTACTTACACCCCAAAGAGCAAGTACTTGTGTTACCCTCTTTGCTTTGTTTTGTGCTACGGCAGCCCTGCTGCCTGTCACTGAAAGGAGAAGTCTTCTCATGGGGTAATACACCTCCCACCATTCTCAAAGTCCCTGATCCTCTGAAACATGTGATCCTATAATTCTAAGTATAGCTGACGCATGCTGAATTTGAAATGTAGAATCCTCATAGACTTGAACATGACAACTCTTTTGTCTAAAGATAATACCATGTAAGTACTGTTTGCTCTACCAGAGCCCAAATGATTTGAAGTGAGATAGATATTGCAATTTTCAGTTCCTGAAATCTTGATAACAAAACCTAAAATATGCAAAATAGAATGATGATTTCAGTGGTTAAGCTGAAACAGAAATTTTACACACAGCTTTGAACATTTATTTTTCTTGCAGTTATTTTAAAACAGAAGTTTGTATAGCATGCTGTACGCAGTGGACATGCACAGCCGGCTGCCTGAAGGGAGCTTTGTGCAAATGGGTGCCTTATTGGTGGACGTACAAGAAAATCTACTGTCTTGGTCTGAGTGTCAGAGGAAGCTGCCTAATTTCTTGTGGCATTTACAGTCAAAAATATAAATCCATCTTATAAATCCACAGGGTTTGGATTACTGACACAGCCCCCGGGAGCCCTTCAACCAGTGGAGGCCAATCCACTGGCATGTTCTTACTGAGAGCAAAGCCAGAGGTACTGACCAGGGGAAGAGCTACAGGAAATGAATGGAGCTGTGCGTCACAGCCAGTGAGGATACAAGTTTGCAGCAATGGAGCCATTGAAAAAGAGAGGCACAGCAACCTCCAGCTTTCCTAACGTGGAGTAAAGGGAATAATTCCCTCCATTTCTGGGATATGCTTAAGGCATGTCTAAATTCAAGGCAAGAAGAGTCCTTTTCAAATAATTTTAATGGGGAAACTGCTTCTAAGATATGTAGCTGGAGTAATAAAACACATGCAAACAGATTTTCTGAAAGATGATAGAAGAAAACATCCTGGTTCTTTTATTAAGACATCTGTTGTGCGCTGCAGATCACGCTGACGTGCACAGAGCAGGGCACTGAGGTTCCTCCCAGTCGCCCAAACACGCGCGGTCCCACAGCTGGATCTGCAGCACACGCAGCTCGCTGGCTGCGGAAACAACCCGCAATCTGTGTGAGCCGTGCTGGTGGAAGGGGAATCTCTGCCAAGGGCTCCAGTTCTCTGCTTTCATAAAGGGAAGAGTATTGCAAACATCAAAGTACACCTTCAACTTCTTTTTTTTCAGGGTTTTCAGCATTAATTACATGAGAATGCAATGCATTAAATATTCCTGTCATAAGTGTGCTGTATCAAACTGTATTTAAAATCAGCCACGCTGTGCTGTCACGTTGATTTTTACAGCGTGTATTAAGTTCAGAATGGAATCCCGAGTTTCAACTTTAAAGCATTTTTCCATCCATATACATTTTGTTTGTGTCAAGAAAATGCTCCCAAAGCGCAGAGGAGGAGGAGATCTTTCTCTCAAAGCGCTGTTGCGCACCTTACATACCCCGTGTCGAAATGTTTCACTCGTTTGTATCTCTCCCTCTCCTCCCGCAAAGGTTCACGTCCCGCATGCGGACACCCGACCCGTGCTCGGACCGGCCGCGCGTCCCCGTGAGCAGAGAGCGCAGCACGCGGGCTGCCCCGGCCGAGCGGGTGCGCGAAGACCGCGGTGCGCAGGGACTCTGCGGCACGGCACGGCGCAGCGCGGAGCGGCACGGCCCCGGCACGGCGCAGCGCGGAGCGGCACGGCCCCGGCACGGCCCCGGCACGGCACAGCGCGGAGCAGTGGCAGCCGGTGAGCACCCAGCTGGGCGCTGCTGCACATCGTGCCCGAGGTTTTAAGTGGTTTTATACTACACAACACAGATCCCTCTGCTGGAATGAAACTGTTTGGTGAAAAAAGTACGTTCGCTCTCTGCTCATTTCCACCCAAACCGTCGCGAGTTAGGCAGGAAGATCAGGAAGGAGGAGGGCCTGCAGCTCGGCCTGGCCTCGCACAGGGTTCGTTCATCCAACTGGAACCACGGAGCCTTCAGATGCAAAGGTTCCCCCACTTACTTCCATGTTATTTTTCATCACAGAAAACAATGAATTGTGTTGCTTAAGCTCAGATCAAACGCACAGAACACAATCCCACTGGGATGTTCTGCAGAACCCGCGGTGTCTGTGACACGGCACCGCCAGCAATGAGCCTGCAGCTTTCCTGTGCTGCACCAATGCCGCGCGGCGAAGCATGGACACCACGGCCCGGGGCCCTGAGCGCTGCAGAGGGTTTGAGCCAACGCTCTGGGATGCGCTGTAAAAGCACGGGCTCACTTAGAGAAGGCATTTTTCCTAAAAATGCACAGGATCGTGCAGCTGCCCATTTCTAACTAACTGATAATTAAAGCCACAGCCCAGCTTACCTACAGAGAAATGATCCGCTGCAGAGATTTTGCTCTGCAAACCACATCTGTTTCACTTGGTTGAAGTACAGCGCCCGGAGGGGGGGGATGGAAACAGATACGGCGACGACGGCTGCACCGCAGAGAGCGGTTCCATGGAAAACTGTGATAAAAACAGTAAAAAAACTCTGAAATGCTGAAGACAGCGACATTTAATAGGATAACAATTGCAAATAAAGCACTGCCTAAGCACTGTGAGTGCGACAGCAACGCAGAACTTTCTCCTTCATATAATTGCAAAGATTAACATACACGAAGCGTGTAAAAAATAGCACTCACAGTCATATACTCACACACCAGAAAATCCATTAACAGTTAATACTTACAAAGAAACCCGTGAACATGAGGAAAATTAAATGCTTTTTGGGGGAAAGGAAGGAAGGAGGGGAGGGAAGAAGTGAAAGAAAAAGGAAGGAAAGAAATGAAGGAAAGAGAAAGAGAGAGAGAGAGAAAGAAGAATCTTCTTCACATTTATGTGACGTTCCAATCACAAAATTGCTCAAGAAGCAGTGAATCTCAACCAAGCAGACAGAAAGCCCAAACCAGAATGCTGGCTCTGTACGCCGAGAGGAACGCGGCATTTTGCAGCCCTCCTCCACGCACATCTGATGGCGTCCCACAGACAGGCAGCAAGCTGCAGATGTGGCACAATGCACTCACCCACAGACACTGCAAAGGGACGAGCTGCCCCGAGAGCACCAGGGGCAGCAGGACAACAGCAGCTGCAGAGCTGAGAGCCAGGAACACGCATGCAAAGGCACAGGTATATCCAGTCCCAAACTGAATGGATTATTTCAACAAAAGACGTCTCACTTCTCCCAGGTCCCCATGGTTCCCAGTGTTCTCCGTGCATGCAGGCTGAGGACGTCACATTCCTGGTGGCCGCAGTGGTGTCCAGCACAGTTCTTGCACGGCTTGTCGGCGTCGCACATGGGAACACCCGCTCTCTGAAAGCAGAGCCATCTGGTTCTTGGGTGATATTACACTACAACGCTGACCCTCAACTTTTTTCCAATACATTTCTAGGTGCCAATAGTGAGAATCTTCCCCTTGATGTGTTCCAGAGTCCATACATTTTGCTTTGGAGCTTTTCAGCTATTGGCTGCTGGAGGAGCAAAGGCATAGGAATATGCAGCACTTGGCAGGTGTCTGCTTGTTTTTGGGGCAGCAGCGGATCTTTCCAGACACTTGGTTCCTTTTCTCCATCATTCTCAGGGGATACCATTGCAAGGTTCGGTTGTGGATCCTGGTTTTGTGCCGCCATTCCTGGAGCGCAGAGCAGCTTTCAGCAGGGCCAGGCCACGATCAGCACGCAGCTGTGACAGAGTGAGTTCATACACTCACCTGTGCAAAAATAGGGAAAAAAAAGTTATTTGAAATATTGCTGCTATTGTTTCAGAAAAGCCAAGTAAAGCCTTGTACCTGTTCTTTGAGAGAACGCATGTCAGCGTATTCCTACGGGAAAACCCTTTCCATGTGAACATACCCGCAGGTGGCTCCTTCCCTCGCAGCCCCCACCCCCGCAGAGCCCCGGGACGGAGCCGCATGCAGCTGGGGGGGACCGCTGAGCTCTGGAGGGTCTGGATGGACATGGTGCACACGTGTTACGGTATCTCCCTCAATTCTTACGTGTTGAGGTTTCAGCTGTGCTTTCCCCCACAGGGCTGTGCCACCCGTCATAAACTCGTTTGGTGTCCCACGTGTGCCCAGAGCCCACGCAACGCCCTCACCCCAGGGCTGCAGCCCAGTGCTGCCCGACCCGGCCATGGGGCTCCGCTGCCCTGGGTGTGGGGACATGGCCAAACCCCGCGGGGCTGCGTTTTGATTTCTTTCTTTCCATCTTCTCTGGCTTGTAAAAATGCTTTTAAAAGATGGAATATGATCCTTCGTTTTCCCAGCTGGCTGCGCTTCCCATCCATTTGCAACAAACCGTTGCTTTTCTTTTCCCCTTTATCTCCAAATGAGTTGGAATTAATGGGCTTATTCCACTGTATGTCAGCTGCACACAGCTCTGTTATCGGGTTACCTGGGAATGGCGCCTACCACAGAAAGTGGCCTTAGGACTGTTTTGATGGGGCCAGTAAGGGGAGCTCAAGTCTTGTCCGCAGTAGGTCCTACACCGATGGGGTCCGCTGGCTCCTTGGCCATGACTCCGTGTGGGCACAGCGCTGCACTGCCTGCAGGACACGGGCACCCACTGCTGCTCCCATGGCAGAGGTGGAGCAGGGGACGGAGGGCGCAGCCCCCTCACTGCTCACCGACAACGGGCGCTGGGCTTCTTTAGGTGCAGAGTGAAAATTGTGCAGATACTGAAGTGCAAAGGGGCACTTTAGGGCAGCGCGGCTGAGCTAAGTCCCGATGGCCGTGCCAGAGCCCAGTGAGGGGAACGCTTTTCCCTGAATTCCGCCCTGCTGCACAGATTGGAGCAGGCGAAGGGCAGAACAGTTAGGGCTGGGGGGACCTCAGAGATGGTCAGGTCATTCGTGGCCAAAGCGGGGCCGAGGCGCGACGTGCGGCACTCTGCCTTGTGCCGGAGATGGGCGAGAGCGGGGATGGGATAATCGAGCTCAGCGGCCCCCGGGCATAGGAGGGCGAGAGGGGAGCGGAGCGGTCCCGGCCCCCGGCCAGAGCCCGCGATAGCCCCGTTCCGCCCGCGGGGGCCGCGCCGGGGGCGGTGGGCGCTGAGCCCGGGAGCGGCGGAGCGGGCGGCGGCGCTGCGGTTCCGCGCCGTGCGGGGCCGCCCCCGGGGCTCGCTCTCACCGCCCCCAGCGCTGCCCCCGCCGCCGCCCGCGAGCCGGACCGGGCGCGAGTTACCGGATTAATCATTGCAGAGACCCAGGACCGAATTCGCGGCGCGGGGCGGTCTCCGGCGCTGCACCTCCTCTCCGCGCGAGCCTGCCTCCCGCCGCCGCTCTCCCCGGGCGCCGATCAAAAGCGCTACGAGGAGCCGCGCGCCGCAGACGCCGGCGGAGGCCCGGCCCGCGCAGCTCCCGGCCCAACTTTCCCCGCCTGTTGCGTGGAGCCCCGCGCACTCCGCACCGCCCCCGCCCCGGGATGGGAACCGCGGGGCTGAACCGCCGCTAACGGGGCCGCCGCTCGGATCGCGCTTCGCCGCCGGGGCCGCGCCGCGGGCATGGAGGTGCAGCTGGGGATCGGGCGCGTGTACCCGCGGCCGCCGGGACGGACCTTCCGCGGCGCCTTCCAGTCGTTCTTCCAGAGCGTGTGCGAAGCGTTCCAGGCGCCGCGGGACGAGCCGGGCCCCGGCCTGCCCGCACCGGGCGCCCCGTGCCCGCAGAGCCCCCGCCCGCCGCCCGTCGCCTCGCCCGCCTTCCTGCCGCTGCCCGAGCCCCGCGCCGTCTCCCGCCCGCCCGCCCGCCCGGCCATGGGTTCACCCTTCCCGTGCGCCGGGGACCTGAAGGAGCTGCTGGCCGAGCCGGGCGCGCTGCCGCTGCTGCCGCCCGAGGCCGAGCCGGGGGCCGGACGCGCCGAGCCGGCGCCCAAGGAAGACTTTCTGGGCGACAGCGCCAAGGAGCTCTGCAAAGCCGTGTCCGCCTCCATGGGGCTGGCGGTGGAGGCGCTGGAGGCGCCCAGAGAGCCGCTGCCCCGCGAGGACTGCATGTTCGCGCTGCCCGGGGGGCCGCCCCACGCCCCGCGCCCCGACGCCGCCGAACCGCCGGAGCCGCCAGCCCCGGCCGCCTTCAAGGGCAGCGGCGTCGAGGCCTCCCTGGCCGTCGAGGTGCCCGCGGGGCTGCCGCTGTACCGCGCCTCCCCGCCGCCCGAGGAGCCGGCCGGCCGCGACTGCTTCGTCCTCCCGCCGTCCGCCCGCATCAAGCTGGAGAGCCCACCCGAGCCCGCGGCCGTCGGCGCCTGGGGCGCGCCGGTCCCCGCGCCGCCGTGGCCCTCCTTCTTCGCCGACGAGGGGCAGCTGTACGGGCCCTGCGCCGAGCCGCCCTCCGGAGCCTTCGGCTGCGGCCGCGCGGAGAACGCCGACTTCGCCGCCGACGCGTGGTACCCGGTGGCGCGGGCGCCCTACGCCGCCCCCGGCGCCTGCATCAAGAGCGAGCTGGGACCCTGGGCCGAGGGCTACGCCGGAGCCTACGGCGACGTCCGGTGAGTGCTGCCCGCTGCCGCTCGCGGCTCCGCTGCCCCGTTCTTCCCGCAGCTCCTCTCGGTGCCTCGTGCGGGCGGAGCGCTGCGCCCCGAGCACCGCGCGGCGCCGGTGTGCGAAAGCCGCACGCAGCTCCGGCGTTCTGCACCGAGCGCGAGCGGTGCGGTGTGCGGGAGCCGAAACACCGAGCGGGCTTCGCGGCGCCGGTTTGTGTACGAGTAGATGTGTTCTGGGTCGAGATAACGCGGTATTCAGAAGTATGGAAAAGGAGGAAACCTTGATGTGTTTGAGAAGACGCGCTGGGTCAAAAGTAGTTTTCTTGGTGAATTAACCTCAAAAAAGGAGATGGCTGGTCTCTGTATGATAGGCACACGCAGTCCAAAGCAGCGGGCAAACATCATGCTTCTGTGTGACTCTGAGAGATCTGCTCCTCATAGCTAAGAGCGTTACTGACGGACAGAGTCGCTGCAGCTTATAGAACCGGGAGTGAGAAAACAACGGTGAGGGGATTTTCCTTGAATTTCGAACACTAAAAAGCGCCGGTGGGGACTGCAGGCTCGGAAGCAGCCACAGGTGGTGTCACAGCCCCAGCCGGGGCGCAGCGCTGCACCTCGCCGGGCGCTGCCATCAGAGCTTGGAATGCACAATGGGATTTTCCCTGAAAAGAGCTCCGAACAAGCACATCCCACCTGCGCTGCTGTGCTCGTTCTGCTGCTTCGAAGCACTCACATTTGTATTTGGCTAGTGTACTAACTGTCATCTACACAATAACGAATTTGTGTATTCTATGTAGAAGCAGTTTGGGGAAAAAGAATGGGATAGAAGTGAGGAAGGGTCCCACTGAGTGCAGCTGTGAACAGAACGCCAGCAGCAGGAGCTGTGTGCATAGTGCACTGCTCCTGAGCCAGATAAAGCTGCTGAGAGCAGCATGAGGTTGGTGGGGATGGTTACAGCTGAAGTTTTGCTTTCTAAATGCTGACACCTGGAGATGGATGTTCCTGGGTGCAGTGGGCTAAGCCCTGGGCTGTGCTGTCTGAATGTGAGTCCGTGTGATAGAACTGCTTATAAGTAAGGAATGCTGGGTGAAGGATGGTGGGGTTGGGTGTATGTGGTGCTCCGTCCCTGTCCCCTGCTGTCCTGTGCCCAGACACCTCTGCAGCAGAGCTCAGTGGGAACCCTCCAATCTTTAGAACACCTTGATCTTGTGCTTTGGACCCAGTGCTCCTGCACTGCTGTGTAGCCACAGTGAGCAAGTGGCAGTGCTTATCCTGCTGTGTGTTCGGTGCGATGCTGGGAGGAAGTGGAATGCTTGTCTATGTTCAGCTCAGGCTGAGGCTACCAAGGCTGGTCCCCTCGGGTTTGCGTATGTCTGCGTGAAACCTCTGCTCGCTGTGCTGCGTGCAGCCCCTCAGCTGCTGCTCACTGGGTTTGTTTTCTCCTGGCTTAGTAGTGGGCTGGAGCTGGGGGCAACGTGCCATGCCCAGCTCAAGCAGAGCAATGCTAAGGAGGGAGGGATGAGGGAGCTGGAACACTGCACAGTCAAGTTCCCGTGCTGAAGG
Source organism: Numida meleagris (assembly GCF_002078875.1). Classification (NCBI taxonomy): domain Eukaryota; kingdom Metazoa; phylum Chordata; class Aves; order Galliformes; family Numididae; genus Numida; species Numida meleagris. The sequence goes on from NC_034416.1 coordinate 441,241, forward strand.
GCATTCTGCTTGGCCCTCATGTAACCCTGTTGGTTTCCAAAGGCAGTTGGTGGCAATCCTACCCCAGTTGGCGTGGGGTGCCAGCTGGCACAGAAAGCCCAATGCATTGGCTGTGTCCCTGGGAGGCACAAGTGCTCTGCGGGGCTCGCAGCAGCGGCACTGTCCTGTTGCATTTCAGGATCCTATGCCTTTGCAACGTTGGCAGCTGCACTACAGTCTGCTTTTCTGAGTGCTTGCAAAGTATGGGTTAGGTACAGGCACTTTAGCAGATGCCTTACCCTGTATGCAACAGCCAGACCTGAACACGACCTCTGTTTCTTAGCATGTTTGTGGGGAACTGTTTATACTTCCCTTTTACATAGAGCACCATGGGTTTAGTTTTGGGTTTTCCCTTCCAGAGCCTTGAGAGAAGGCGGCTGCCTGGTGGGGCTGAGATGTGCAGCTGCCATGGCTCTGCTGGTGGCACATGGCTGTGATGTGACACTGTCAGCAGCAGCCAGGCCCGGCGTTAACCCCGCTCGGATGCTGCTCCCGGGGTCCCATTGCTGCCGCTCGCTGTGGGCAGCGGGCTGGGTGTGGTGTGGGATGGGGCTGGAGCAGCAGCGATGGATGCAGCATTGCTGCCAGCCCCTGGGCTTGTGCAAGGGTTTGCCCGTGTTTAGAGGCACTGGTATGTCACAAAGGAAACAAAGCGGGCATTAACACAACTTGACTGAACATTAAGCTTTTGATACAGTGTATGTGAATGTGGCAGTAATGCTTATGTGTGATTAACAAATTAATCCAAGCTTTTGTTCCACTGTGGGCTCGAGGCTGCTGGTCTCTGCTCTGTCTGTTGAGTAACTGTCGCCTGCCGTCTGTGAGCTGACCACATAACCTGGTTCGGGAACAAGACTCTGACTAGATAGAATAAATTCAAGCTCACAGGGTCAAGGTGACATTTAGATTAAAACACAGAAGCAAGTAAACGGCTTAGGCTGTTTGTTTTAAACTAAAATAAATGCAAAGAGGGAACTATTGTTGTCATAATGGGTATGAAGGTGATAAATGAACTTAGAGGATACTTGGCTCAGAAAAACCCCGCTCACTCTGAAGTGCCCACAGGGCATTTCCTATCGCCGCTGTCTGCTCCGTGTCCCGGTGTGTGCTGCTTGTACCTCTCTGCAGATTCCGTTCTCCTGTCCAGTTGCGATCCGTGTGGGTATGTGCCGTGGGGTTATGCATCACTTGGCACAATGGCCACACACTCTTCTTTGTGGCCAGCCCTGCAATCATGATACCACTCGCAGATAACACCTGTAACAATTTCTGCCTGTTAGAGGAGATAAGGCTCTGGCAATGAGATCAAGGGCAGCTTCCTGCCCTAGAAGATGAGGCCAAGCAGAAGGCCGTGCTTCTGCAGTGCTGGGCTCCCCAGCCATGCCATGATTCTCAGCTTTGCCCCTGCACTGCGCCGTGCCCCCCAGCTGTGCTGTGCTGGGCTGCGTGCCAGGAGCCCGCACCGTGCTCGCCTTTGCTGGGCTTTGCACTGCAGATCCCCAGCTTTGTGCTGGAAGAACTCAAAAGCTTTTGCAGAAGTGGGATTCACCCTCCCCTTGTTGCCAACCTGACCTCTTTGCTCGGGGAATGGCAATATTATGTAAATGCTTCTTTTGAAGAGGAGCGGTGCGTGGAGGAATGCTGATTCTGAAGCCCATCCCTGGGGGCAGCTCTGTAACGTGTACAAATAGTGCACGGCTGTGGGTACAGATCCCACGGACAGTGAGCCGCAGGCAGCTGGGAAAGTCGCTGATGTGCTACGACTCTGATGGCTCTTGATAAAAGGAGAGGAAAAAGCATAAGAAAAATTCTTCCTCATCACCATTCAGTTCTTGGTTTTTTTTTGTTTTTTTTGTTTTTTTTTTTTTTCTGTAAATGCAGACATTGGGCACTGCCATTGTCAGTTCCCTCAGGTGGGTTGGGATTCCTCCTCCACCACACAGGGAAGTATTTGCCTCTTTCCAGGAGAGTTTGGGCATTACATTCTGACACTGTTGCATGAGGCAAAGCCCCGTGCACAGCAGTGTGCCACATGCTCCATCTCACTCAGCAGGCTGTGAATTGCATCAGTGCTGAGTGCTCCAGGCTGCAGCAGAGATCACAGCAAGCTTGCAGATAACATCCCTAGGACACACCTGGAAAGTGTCTTAAATTCTTGTAGCCCCTGTTGCTTGCTTCTGGCAGAGCTCCACTTCCGTGTGCAACCAGAGCCAGGGGGCTGGGGCTGGGGCAAAGGCCTTGGCAGTGTGCAGAGCGGGATGCAGGGCAGGCATGGGAAGGGGGGACTGGACCTGAGCTCCCCACGGGGTGCAGCACTCAGAGGCTGCTTCCAGAGGTTCCCCACTGATGGGCTGAGGAGGCTGCTCTGAGCACAGGATGGGATGCAGCTGGTTCCCAAATAGCACTGTTGTTGAGAAGAACAGAGACTCGCTTCCATAGGAGCTGCCTCCTCAGCAAGCATGCCGAGCTGCTCCTCTGTTGTGCCCGCACCATGTCCTTGCAGAGCAGCACCGGGCAGCACCCTTGGGGTCACACAGTGCTGGCAGCAAATCATCTGAGGTTCCAATGCTCTCCCAAGATCTGCTTGCAAAATGGCAACATGTGAGGCCAAGCTCATTTCATAGAATCAAAGAATCCTTAGAGCTGGAAGGGACCTATAATGGTCATCTAGTCCAACTCCCCTGCAATGCACAGGGACGCCACAGCTCCATCAGGTTTCCCAACACCTGATCCAGCCTCACCTTGAGAGTGTCCAGGGCCGGGGCTTCAACCACATCACTGTGCAGCCTGTGCCAGTGCCTCACCACCCTCACTGGAAAAGACCTTTTCCTCATATCCAACCTAAATCTCCCCTCTTTAAGACTGAAGCCATTTCCCCTTGTCCTGTCACCATGGACCCTGCTGAAGAGTCTGTCCCCTTCTTTCTTGTCACTCCCCCTTGGATACTGACAGGCCGCTCTCAGGTCACCTCGCAGCCTTCTATTCTCCAGGCTGCACCGCCCCAGCTCTCAGCCCGTCCTCATAGGAGAGGTGTTCCATCCCTGGGATCATTTTTGTGGCCCTCCTCTGGATGTGCTTGAACAGGTCTGTGTCTTTCCTGTACTGAGGACTCCACATCTGGATGCAGTGCTCCAGGTGAGGCCTCAGCAGTACTCCTGGTGAGGCCTCATTTACTTCATGTTTAGCTGGGTGATTTGTTCTCATTTCATTTTGATGCTGCTCATTTATTTCATCTTTTCCATGTTAGTTCTCATTTATCAAAATGAGATTCTCTTTCCCAGTGTTAGCTTTGCTCAGCCTGCAGAGCTGTGCCCTTACTGGGGCCAGCTGTGCCACCGCTGGGCACCGGGCACCTCCCAGTGCTTGTTGGTGCATGGGACCCCTCCTGAATCCCTCGAGGAGTGAATGAAGGAAAACCACCAGTTTCCACCGTTCCTTATTAGCCGGTTTGCTTCTCACACTCACCTTGGTCTGGCTCTGGATTTCTCCCCCTGTTTTTACCACCAGCACCAAGTGCCACGACAGGGTTTCCTCTCTCCCACCATGTCCATGCCCCTGCCCAGCCCTGTCTCCACACGCTGTGGGGTGCATGCCCCATGGGTGCTGTGCAGCCCTGTGCTTTCTCATCCATTCACTGCAAAAATGTTCCAGGGCAGACTCCCCCTGTCCTCCTCGGTGCTTTCCCCCTTCTGCCCCCCAACTCTTGCATTGCTGAGCTCTCACTCTCTGGAGGTTGGTTCCAAAGTCTCATTCCTGGTGTGTTCAGTGATTTTCTTCCCCAGTTTCCCTAAAGCGCTTGATGCAGTGGAAGGATGAGCTCCACTTGTCTGAGGACTTGGAAAAATTCACCGAAGGAATAATATATAAAATGGTGTGAGAGCACTGGTGGGGCTTAGTTGCAGGGCTGTTTGCATTCTCTGTCCTGCACGGCCGGCCACTGCGACAGCGCTGGGAAAGCGGGGCTTCGCTGGAGGCAACTCGTCTGCCCCCGGCAGCTGCTGCAGCCTTTGCTCCGGTTACCGTATTTGCCGGTGTTACTGTGTTACACAGACGCCGCTGTTCTTCCTTCTCTCTGCAGTCAGTCCGCAGCGCAAGGCACAGCTCTGCCGCTGTGGGGAAAGTCCGTTCCAGCCCAAGACCGCGAGTGAAACGTCGGTGGAGCTTCCTGCCGAGGCTAAAAGGGCCGCGTGTATTTCAGTGTCTGTGGGATGAGGTGCAGTTTGCAGCTCGGGCAGGATGCAGGGGCACAGCCGAGCGGGGCAGGGTCCTCGGCGGCAGCCCCCAGCGACGAAGCGTGACCCCATCCCCGCGCACCGTCCTCGGGCATCGCGGTGCCGGCAGCAGCGGCCGGGGCGGCCCCGGGACGCAGCGCGGTGCCGACGGTTCCTGGAAGTCTCTGCCCCCGTGCTTGGCTTGGGGCCGAGGGGCGTGGGACGGTCCGTGCGGCAGTTAAAACAAAACATTGTATCGCAGCTGAATGCCATCTGTGCCCCAGATACCCCCCCCCTCCGGGGAAGCGCCGCGCTTCCTCGCTCCCAGCTCCGGGCAGGGACCGCTGCCCTGTGCCCGAGCCAGGACGGCACCGCGGGGCTGCAGCGGAGCCAGCAGTGCCTCGGGCTCAGGGCAAACCCGCAGTGAAACGGGGGCTGATGGGAGCTCACCATTGGTGCTGGGAGTGGGCGAGTCCCAGTGCGTCCCGAACCCCCCGGAGAATGGGACGCGGTGCCACTTCTTGCAGCAAGGAATCCACAAATTTCCTAAAACATATTGCAGATTTTTGTGGTTGTATGGGAACACTTTGTCCCAGTATGATGAAAGCAGTTTCCTTTTGCAGAGTTAAAAATAATTTGTAATAGAGAGAAGTAGCTCTCTGGTCTGTAGTTTTTGCCATTCGCATTGTCTCACCGTTTCATTTAATTCTGATTGTAGAAATAGTTGGTCTTAAGGCGTGGATGCCGATTTCCATGCTGGGTACTGCTGCGATCTGCTGTTGGTGCACATAGGGTGCTCTGCTGCTGCCTGGCTGCTCTGCTGCAGATGGATCCTTTCTTCCTGTGACTGTAGGTTAGCACTGCAGAGCTAAACACAAAAGCAAAAACCTTCATATTTTACCATTCCGGGACTGATAACATTTCAAATTTATCAGATGAGCATTTACTGACAGGCAGTTGTTTTGGGGGACACTCTCTAGAAAGAAACCCTTGCTGCTGTGAGCTGCTTGGGCAGATCCCTGTGGTGCATGCACTGCTTGTGTGGCTGAGAGTCAAACATGTATGGGGGGAAAGCACGACTCCTGCTCGGCCTGAGCCCGTGGCCAAGGAACTGCTGGGGTGGTGGGAGGATGCAGATCTCACGTGCAGTGGTGTGAGCCCACAGCCAGCACACCCTGAGCATCCCCAGACACGGCATGCTTTGAGGGAAGATTTGGTGCTGGTGCTGTGTGCTGGTCTGTGTCTTATGAGCAGCATCTGAGGGAATGGGATGGTTTGGTCTGGAGCAGAGGATGCTCAGGGGAGACCTCACCGCTCTCTCCAGCTCCCTGAAAGGAAGTTGTAGTAAAATGGGGTCGGCCTCTGCTCCCAGGTAACAGTGATAGGATGAGAGGTGGTGGCCTCGTGTGCCAGGGGAGGGTCAGGTTGGACACTGGGAATAATTTCTTCTCCAAAAGAGTGGTGATGCACCGGCACAGCTGCCCAGGGAGTTGGTAGGATCACCGTTCCCAGAGGTGTTCCAGCATTGTGGAGATGTGGCACTGAGGGATGTGGTGATGGGCATGGTGGGGTGGGCTGGGGTTGGGGATCTGAGAGGGCTTTTCCAAATTCCATGATTCTGTGATTCTCTGATTGCCCATCAGTCAGGCAGCTCTCAGCACTCTGTGATGCTGGCTGTGACAGCAGGGCCATGAGAAATCTGCTCTGGCAGCATGGTGATAACATGAGGTGAGAGCAACCCCACTCTTGTCCCAGTGGGAGAGCCAGGGCAGCTGCCGGTGAGCTTCAGGACTGTGCTGCTTGGGGGGGCTGGGAGGAAATAACTGGGTGTATGCAACGGTGTTATCCCTTCATCCTCCTCTGGCAGTGGTGGGAGCGCAGTGCCGCCATCCCATGTCACCTCAGTGCCTGCAGGACGGGCAGACACAGCAACCTGCACTGGTGTGGGGACAGGGACGGCAGTTGGTCGCTCTCAGTCTGGGAGAGCAGAGCTGATTCGGGTCAGGCAGTGCTCACCGGCCCGGCGTGATTGCAGAATACAGTCTGCTCATGTTGGGATTTTAACTCAGTGCTGTTGGTGCTGGGATCAGCAGTCACGGCATGCTGCATGCACCAGAACTGCTTTTGTTTTGTAACAATAATGGTGCTGCGAGAAAGCTTGTTAAAGTAAAAGATAGTGGCCCTGTTGTCATGGCAAACGCCCTGCTGGACCGGCTGTGCGATCACCCAGCACAGCCCTGCTTCCCTCCTGCAGCCCCGGGCTCCGGCGCGGCACTGCCTGTGTGTGCTCTGCCCTGCTTTAATGACAATGATTACAGCCCTGGTTCCTCTTCAGGAGTGATTATAAGTGAAGTTCAATATATCTTCTAACAGTGATAAAAACGCTACAAGGGTTTTACTGTTCTTCTATGGCACTTCCAAAAGCACTGCTGAGCAGCAGCTCATTTAGCATCCAGGCAACCAGGCAAAATAGGTATGATTTCTTCTCAATAAATAGGGCGGGGGAGCACGGTTTTGGTGAGCGGGTGCTTTGGCAGAAGTCCCTCCAGGTGTGAGCGCTGCCTGCCCCAGCACTGCTGGCATTGGTTGGGCTCCTGGAGCTGTAGGGCCAGGGCGGTTCTGGAGGCGCAGGGCAGGGGTGCACTGCAGCCACCACTGGCAGCACCATTCACCCCAGCACAGCCTGGCCCTGTGCAGCCTGGCACCAGGACAGCATTTACGGGGCACGGTACTGCAGGAGAGCACTCCTCCCTCTGCTTTTTTACTTTTAATGCGATCTGAGCAGAAGCCAGGAGGAGCAAGGTCACCCATGCCCTGCTGGGGCTTGGAAATGCCAGAGTTTGCGTCTGGGAGAGCCTGTCTACAGAATGAGAACACAGTCAGATGCTGACACTCCTGAGAAGTAGTACAAACTGTCAGGACACAAACAGAGCGCGGTGTGGTTTTATGGTAATGGAGATCATCTCGAAGCCCAGCCCCAGCTTGGCAGGTGTTTGTGTGTAGTGCCAGCACCATCCCACCGGGTCGGCCCCTGGGCTCCCCCGGCATCTCAGGTGTCCCTGCAGTGGCTCTGTGCAGCGCCTGCTGATTTTCTGTGCTGTCTGGGCAGCTTTCCCAAAAGCGCTTGCTGGGTGCACTGAGACATGTTCAGCTCTTGGGACAGGGCAGGAACATATGGTGCTTTGCTCTCCCACTGTTACCTTACCAAGATGGTTCTTTGCTGGCTTTCTGTTGTTTTTTTTTTTCCCTGGCTCCTTAGCAGTTTGAGTCCTGCTACATATTTTAGCTGCATAAGCTTCTTTGCTGGTTGGAAATGGCAGAAAAAGCACTTTGACCTTGGCTGGTGTGCTGAGAACAGCGCGGGAACGAGTCCTGGTATCAGACATTCCCAGTGAAGGTTCCTTCCTCCCCCCTGCATCTCGGGGCCGTGCGGTGCGGGTGCTGCTGGGGGGACTTGAATGGGCTCTGCAGCACCTTTCCCTTTTTAGAAGTTTTAGAAGGATAGAAAAGGAGAAAAGTAATTTGTCTGCCAGTCGGTTAATTGCTTTAATCTGGGCGGCAGCGAGGCACATTAACTGGAACGATCCCACATGCAAGTGCTTTTCAGATGATCTGCATCTGGATTTTCTATGGATGTGTGCGTGCATTTGTGGGCAAGTTCCAGGTGCGTGGCTTGTCAGTCTGTGTGCTTCTGCCGTTCCACAAATGTGAGGCAGTTCAAGGAAGCTCAGCCCTTTCCAATGGATATAGTGCCCTGTTTTCCAGCTCCTCACTTTCCTGATGCTGCTGTGTGTCCCCTCAGACCCCCTGCCCCACGGTCCTGCACTCACCCGCTCCCCGCAGCACAGGGGCAAATTGGCCCCATCCTCACCCTACACCCATGGTGGATTTGTCCTGAGATCCTGCTGCTGGCCTAGGAGAGAGCTGAGTGAGTGCTCTCAAGGCTGGCTGCCTAAAATTAGCCCTGACATCTGTGTTTTGGTTTGCAAGGCAGGCTTGGAAGAAAACGACTCCTGGCTTCACTGCTGGGGGAGCATGAGGCAGGGGAGAGGCAAGAGCAAACAGGCAAAGTGCTGCTCTGCGCAGCGGGGCCAGGAGGGCTGTGGCCTCACAGTGCTGCAGTGCACACAGCGGCTGGGAGGGCGGGTGCTGCTCCCATGGTGCACGGTGCTGGGAGAGGCTCCCGTTGGAGCCGTGTTCTGCTGGGGCTGTGCTGGGAGCTGCGTTTCCCAGGAAATGCCTGCAGCCTCTGGATACGGCAGGCACGTGCTCCATGGCATGCATCCCTGGATACAGCGTGCTACCCACAGCCCAAGCTTCCCTCATCCTTCTGGGGCCGCTGCACTCAAGGGTCACCGCTGAGCATCCCGCAGGGTCCTTTCCAGCGCTGCACACGCTCACTACAGGCCCATGCACTCCAAGGTGCAGGATAGCAGCAGGGGCCCTCAGGTGTCTGCAGCGGTGTGTGCTGCAGTGCGGCATAGGACCACGAAGCGTGGCTGGTGGCAAGCTGCTGGTGTGGGTGCAGAGGGACGTGCCTCTGGGTGCTGTGCTCACAGCTGAGTGCGAGGCTGAGGGTGCCAAGAAGGCCACAAGAGCATGAAACCTTCATTATAACTTGCACGCTTGTTCTTTGAGATGACTCAGAGCGTGATCTGCTTTGAGGACGCTGGGAGATCATGTCGTTGCATAAGTTGCGAGGTCTTCTCTAGAAAACAAGTGGCTTGCCAGTGGAGTGAGAGAGAATTTTTGCAGATACAGCTTACACTGCTCTCCAGACAAAATATCCCAAACCCCCTCTCTGCCCCAGCAACTGTATCTGTGCAGGGGTTTGGTCTTGGTATAAACATGCCTAAAAATAACAGGAGTGTGGCTGCACTGCACGCTGCTGTTCCCGTCCCAAGCACTGCGGTGCCCCGGGGGAAGCCGTGCGCCCAGGACCTCCTCCCCACACCCCAGCTCTTTGCGGGGCCGCCTGCGTGGGCAGTGCTGTGCCTCCTGGGCCGGAGCTCTCATCGCTGTTTGTCTTCTGGATTTTCTGTGCCAGATTTCTTATTATCTGCCCATTTTCAACTCAAGCTTCATCCAATAGAGGCATAAAAATGCAGAATTTGTGACGCCGGTTTCCGTAGCAATATTTCACTGCCAAATAAAGTGGGGAAAATATTATGTGTTTTAAATATCCAAGCCTGGAAGCGAATCCCCAGCAGCCAGGCACAGAGCACTGCTTTCCTGCTGCAGGAGCTACATTTGGGATCTGATGGGCTCAGCCCTGCGCACACCAACCCCTTCCACAGGGCGAGAACCAGGGGCTGGGATTATAAAGACAAAGTTCCAGAAGATGTTGTCTCCAGCTGCAGAGCTGACAGGGCCGTTTGTCTTCCATTAAGCGAGCAGTAAGAGGAGGGCTGCTATGCTCATGTTGCAAGCAGAGCAAGGTGTGGAGCCTGATTCCTACTTTCTCATTGCGAAAGAATGGGGAAACCTATGTTTACTAGGATCTGTTTGACTCAGACATAATGGTAGGTGGTGCACAGCTGCTGCTGAAGTCTGCAGGAGGCCAGATTCCCAGGAGAAGTCAATGCTAGGAGTTCGCTGTGTTGCTAAACCAGCTCTGAAGTGGCCAGGTAGCCAGAGGCAAACCAATGTATTCAGTCAGGGCAGTTGGGAGGGTGGTCGTCCAGAGCGAGACCTGTTCAGGGCTGAGCAGACAGCAAGTGCAGGAGGATTTCCTCCAGCCTGTGTGAAGTATGAGACATGAAACAGCGGCATGAAACCTTAGACAAAGATGAGACAGCGCAGTTTACAGCTTACAAATGATGTTTCTTGGCTTCAGCAGACAATTAATGTGAGAAACAGTCTGTTTTGGTGAATTTAGTCCTGACTTGCCAGAAGAACGACTTAAAATGTTCACATTTCTTTTGATTTTATGGACCCGTTTCATCACAATTTAAGCATTCATCTGGCATCTAATAAATAAAAAATGTGCCATGCAGCATTTTCTGTGTTACGGAATGGAAAATCTGAAGTCATGCCATTCCTTCAGAAACAGATACGTGTTTGCTGAAAGGAGAAAGCTCTTGTTAACGAAAACAGCTGCCTCATCCTCTGGGGAGACATCAGTATGGCCCACCTGAAAAGGAAAACATGCAAGGCATCGCAAAATGAAGATGTGAACTTAGGTGTGCTGCTGCACTGGGTAGCCCGCCGGGTGGGCTGCGGGGCTGGGCGCGGTGCTGGGATGCAGCTCCCGGCCCCCGGCGCTGCCCGTGCCGTGCCAACCCCGTCCTGCAGGCGCTGCTCCCTGCTCTGCCCGCCTCTCTGCTGCAGGGAGCAGCGTGCTCGTGTCCTTATCACCGTGCTGAGGATGTGCGCGTGGTCCTGACCGCACCTCGCGCGTGCACGGCTTGCCCCCGCAGCAGCCGTGTGCCCGCGGTTTTCCTGTGCCCGTATTAATCTGTGGGAGCAGATTCCAAGATCCTCCCTGGGAATCAGGCGGGTGGGTCTGGCTGCGAGCAGAGGGCTTGGTGGGAGCGAGCGTGCTCTCACGCCCTCGCAGTGAGCGCTCTGCTGCTGACAGCGCTGTTTGCATTTGGTGCTAGCGCCGGAGATCCACTGGTTTGTCTGTGGCTGTATGAGCACACGTGGCTCACAAGTATTGCTCTGTGGGGTACTGTGAGCAGAGACTCCTTGTCTGGTTTATAAATGCGGTGCTGGCATTAAGATCCATGCGGTACAGAAACAAACAGGAATCTGCACGTGAAGGGTGTGCGGGAGGGCAGCGTGTGTCCCCTGGCCCTTGCTGCCTCCTGCAATGCATATGTCAGGTGTGACCATGGCCAGCGGCCCCGTCCCCTCGCTGCTGCTGCAGTGCTTAATGAGCATCTCTGTGCTGGAGGGGGAAGGCTGAGCGTCCTCAGAGCAAAGCCAGGTGTTGGTGTGCCCGCAGCAGCTTGCAGAGAGAAGTAACAGTCCAGGTGGTTCCTGGGGGGGTTCAGACCCTCTGGGCAGAGGGTGGTGCCTCTGACCACGAGCTGTACAGACCATGAGCGCCTCATTATTTGTGATTTTCCCTGTAGTCATGTTTTGTCAGCAGACAAGTTGGATTGAGGACTGAAGATTATGGTGTGTGTTAAACTAACTCAAAAGCATTGTACAGGATGGGCTGTTTCCTTGGGAAATAAGCAGGGTTCTGTGCAACCAAGGACACCATGATCCTGTCCTTGTGAATTCCAGGTGACTGCAGTCACCAGGGTGACACTGCACGGCTCTGACCTCCGGGCTCCTTTTTCACTTTTTGTCTCCTTGGTGCTTGGCAGTCAGGTGAGTCTCCTAGAACTTTGCGATGGCTTTATGCCTGTCTCTTTCAGGAGATGCTCAGGTGCTTCCTCTGTTTGGTGAAATCAGGCATTTCATCTTCTTCTCTGAGCTGATTTGTTGAAGCTGCTCCTCAAGCTTGCTGGATGGAGGTTCGGCTTCAGAGCAGCAGTGATCTCAGTGCTGTGCCCAAACACAGCCAGCTGCCATCTGCAGAGGTGCTTGTGCAATGCAGGACTGTAGAGGGGCATTGCTCAGGCTTTATGGAGCCTTTAGTAACCTTGTTTTCCATTTTCTGCTTCATTTTGAGGCATGTCTGGAAGGTCAGAGCTAATTGTCACAGTAAGATCAGATTTCTCTGTTGTCTGTGTGATGGAGTGAACTCTGCCCACCCATCTCCATCAATAGGCACGGGACAGTTTGGTTGCTCTACTGAAAAAATATTCTAAAAGGAATAGTTTATGAAATTTGTAAGTGGATTTGTACAGCTGGGCTTTGCAAAGTTTGCTTTCCCCTGGAGTCCTGGGATGCTGCTACCTGCAGCGGCAGTGCCACGCTGCAGGAACGCTCACCCAAGGGACCCTGCCCTGGGGATGTGCTCATCCTGCTGCCCCCACCAGGGGCACCAAAAACCTGCAGTCACCCTCTAGCATTTATTTAACTGCAGTGAAGTTCAAGTTCCCACGAGTTTACCTGGACGTGTCCCTGTTGTTCACGCTGTGCACCATCCTCTGCTGCCTCGGAGATGCTATCTCACCTCTCCTCCTCCAGCAATTATACATGAAAACAGAGCACTGGCAGTTTAGAAACATACTCAAGGATAGTTAGAAAAAGGGAAATAATTTCAGTGTACAAGGCTGCATGATTTCAAAGCATTTTAACAGATGGGATGCTTTAAAGCTTCCAGGCGGCTCTGTTAGCTGAGGCAGCGCAGTGTGGTGATGCCTTAAGGCCCCGCGTGGCTCTGGCCGGAGCAGCAGCACCAAGAGGGGAATGTGTACAGCAGCGTCAGGCTCGTGCCTGAAATGCACTGCGGTGCTCTTAGCCGAGCACAGTTCTGGCGCTCCGATGTGAATCATGGGCCCTTGTCCAGGCGGGAGCCGTGCGGTTCCACTGACAGGAAGCCAGCTATTTTTAATATTCCTTCTTGAAAATGTCACATACAAAGATACCATTGTAAAGGCGGCACATACTGCTGATATCATCGCCATATCTCAGATATGACATTAGTTGAGATGGCTGGGGAAGGTCCTGCATCATCCAAGTCTCTGTGCAAGTGTGTCCTCAGTTTGTGGCTCGGTGTCCCCAGGAGCGCGTTTGCCAGGCAGACCTTTCCGTGTAGCACTGCAAGACACAAAGCCACCAGCGCTGTCCTAAGGAGTGAGGGCCCAGCGTGCCATGGTGTGTTCAGCACAGTGCAGTTAATCCCAGAGCCCTGCAAACAGTAACACTGCTCAATGAGTGAGCTGATACAACCGTGAAATTTTGCCAGCCGTCAAAGCACAGCCATACGCAGAGCAGCCATACACAGAGCAGCACTGTAAATCTTCGTTTCAGTCTGGTGGGTAGTCCTGCTGCAGCTGCCGGAGTAATTTTAGCATGAGAAATGCAGTCAAATGTAAGATTGAAGTGGGTGGAAATTGTGTTTGTTCCGTTATGTTAAACTGAGGAAAAACAGAGGGAGTATAACCAATGCGTGTGGTGTTCTTAGCATGGTGGATTGCTTAACTAATTGATCTAATTACAGCAGGTAGGAATGGAGTGCAGAAGCCGTGCTGATGCTGGAGCAAGCGTACTCCTCGGTACCAAGAGTCAGAAGCCCTGGGCATGGGGAGGGGTGGCCAGCTGTACCTCGGCTCCGTCTGGGTCGGGTGCACCTTTATGGCTGAGGTGGAGACTTTGGAGGCTGCGAGGAGTGGTTGGCTCCTCTCCTATCCATGACTGCCCTTGGTCTTCTGGGAGCGTTATGAAATCGGGTCTGCTTGGTGAAAGTAACTACTGACAAGCAAATGATTACTTTGCAGAGCTACAGTTCCTACTCTACAGAAATATGTGCATGTGTTATGAGCTCAGGAGACTCTGTTCGTTTCCCTTCCAAGAGCCTTTCTGAAATGGCTGCAAAACCCTCCCTGTAGCAGTCAGAGAGATAGCGAGGCTGTTTTGATTCCGCTCTGGAAGCGGCTGGGCTCCGGTGTGAGCAGCTCTGACCTTGGCCTTCGCGCTGTGGATGGGGCTGGAATCTCATCCCGACGTCACCGCTCCACAAGTTGTGTCTGTGTGCGCTCTGCTATCTCTCTTCTTTGGGTTTCTGAGGCAGTCTGACTCTTGCCATATATTGTGCAAACTGCCTTAGTGTGTTTTAAGCCCTCTGCAATGCTCAGTACTTAATTTTATCAGACCTCCCTATTTCTGGAGCCGTGTGGTGTAGGGACAGCAGCCGGTCTGGGGATGCGGCACTGCACGCCGTGGGCAGCAGCCCTCAGGCTGCCTGCAGCCCCGCTGCCCCACGCAGGGCTGTCTCCTGCTGGGGGCAGGTGCGGGGACTCTACCCATAAATCCTCCTCTGCTGGCTCATCGCTGTGTCACCGCCAGCATGTTTTGAGAGCCCTCTTAAAAGGTCCCTCAGAAACCAGTTGGAAAATAGATCATTAAGGGTACCACCGTCGCAGTTCCTGCTCCATTACCCACCTTTTATGTTACATTTTTCTTACATTTTTTTCTCTCTAAGGATGAAAAATGCAAATTGGCATCTTTCTATAACCCGGGGCATTCCTAGCAGGTGCTCTCAGCTCAGTGGGCAGTGAAGGTAACTCAGGCCCAGGAGCACCCTGTGCCTCTCCATCTCACATCTCAGCTCCGTGCCCTCCGAGGAGCAGCTGCTTGTAACATCAATCTTCAGACATGATGGGCACTGGAGGTTAGAGTCTTCCCGAGTGCAGACCCCCAGGGCAGTAGAGTTTCAGCAGGGTTAACCTTCAGTGCATGCCCGTTCCCTCCCAGTTCCATCTCTGGGCAGACGAGGCGGTGGCAGCGGTGGCAGTGCGGGTGGAGGCTCAGTGGAACTCGCAGGGCTTTTCTCAGGGAGAACTGCTTAAAAATGTGTTGTGTCGTCTCGTGCCATTCAAGCCTCAATTGCTAACCTACTTTGCAGCTTTAAATAATTAAGCCTCGAAAATATTCCAAGGTCTTTTTGGTCCCTCCGTCTATCATCATAACAGCTGTTCCTGTGAGAGTCCCTTTTGCTTATTTCCTGCCTGAGATACACAGCACAAATAACAGAAAAGGCCTTACAGAGGGGAGAAATTAGTCCTTTTCAGGTGTCTAATTACACGTAGAGGAGAAAAAGGGTAGCAGATACTGAAGGAGAGGTCTAGCGTTGCTGGAATCCAAGCAAATGCAGGATGAATAAGACATTTTTATCAAAGCTTTTGTATCATCCTGTTGTTTATTTCTTAGCAGCATTTCCTTATGACAGCAGCCAAAGCTGAGCCCCACAGCTCTGCTGGTTGGGCTGTGGTGCAGCCAGGGCCTGGGAGGAAGCGGTGGTGATGTGGCCTCGCTGAGCTGGGCTGGGAAAGTGCTGGGGGGCAGAGGAAGGAGGAGGGGTGTGGGGGGGAAGAGACAGGAGGCGTTTGTTGCATCTACATGCCTAAACCGGGCAGGAGTGTTGTAGCCAGCTGTGAGGAGAGAGGGGGCTGGGGGAGCCCTGAGCCCTGAGGTTGGGTGGGGGTGAGGAAAGGCTCTGCCCCGGGGGGCAGTGGGCATGGCACAGCTCCCAGGGCAGCAGGCACAGCCCTGAGCTCAGGGAGCGCTGGGACACCGCTCTGACACAGGGTTTGGGTGGTGCTGTGTGCGGCTGCGGGCTGGACTCCGTGATCCCTGTGGGTCCCTTCCAGTGTGGAATATTCTCTGATCTCCTCCATTTAATCAGTAATTCGAAGACAGCCCTGGAAATCGAGCTTGTAAGGAAGGGATAGTTTAGCAGCATCTCCAGATGAATCACTGATTCTGATTACTACTGTTGAAAAGATGACAAATGACTCAAAATTTTTGTTTCATGCCTTAAGAATGAGGGATAAAATGGCTGTTCCAGTTATTAACCTGCCATCTAGGTAGGATCTGCGTAGCTCTCTGATGTGGATTATAACACAGCAACATTTTTGAAGGACAGAAATGACAACAAGATCAGAAGAAAGAGAAGAGCCTGGGTTTTGATCTCACCAAATAATTGTGCTATTTCATACTTCACTTCTAAGGAGTTTATTACAGACAGATGTGCTTCAGTAGACACGGCCGTCGTGTATGCGAGGGGCACACCGTGCAGTGAGCAGAGCTGGGCTTTGGTTGAAATTAAACATCCCAATTAGTTGTCCATGGAACAATAGCACCAGCCCCTTGAGACCCGCCTACACTGCCAAGTGTTCTCCAGTTCTTGGTATGGTTTAAGCGAATCAAATCTCTTCATCTGTTCCTGAGGACGTGCTTGTTCTCATTTGCAGCCTCTCTCACCTCAGTCCGATTCGTATCTCTTTGGATGTCGAACAGAAGAGAATGGGAATTCTGAACCAAAGAAGCTACTCCTATTGCCAGAGTCAAAATCTCTAAACAAAAGATTAAGGCCAGGCAGCTGCTCTTGGTGAGCGTGCCGCTGTCCTTGCAGCAGGTCTCCTCCAGAGCTGCTGGTCCTTGAGCCCTCCCAGTGGAAGCAGCGTTGACGGTGTCAGGGAGCGCTGCGTGCGAGCGCAGGTTGCACAGTCTCCCGGTTTTGGGGACCGCTGTGACCTGTGAGGCCGCCCCAGGGAAAGTGTGGGGCACTTTGCTTCCCAGCGCTGCTTCGGGACGAGGTGAGTGCAGGGCAGCGGTGCAGCCAGCTAGAAACACCTGAGGAGATGCAAACTCAAGTGGAAAAATTGGTGATCAGGGCAGACAAATAACACACATATCTTTCCTTAATTAAACCTTGATCTGGCTGTCCGCTTATTCTGCACATCAGATGTCCTCTGGCCTGAGCCACGTGCAGAAGGGCAGAGCTGCCTGTGGGCCCCGAGGGCAGCACACAGGTTAGCCTGGGACAGGGGCTGCCTGCCAGCACAGCGGTCCCTTGCCCTGGGAGCCGTGCTGATGCTTTGCCCTGTGGCGCCAAATGGGACCTTTCCAAGTACAAAGATCTTTACACAAGAAGTCCTGGCACTGGGACATTCACTCCTAACATAATGTTCACTCCTATCTGCAAGCATTCAAACTCCAGAAACTACAGGCAGACATATTTTCAACCAGAAAATGGCAGTGACCTATTGATTATTGGAAGTCAGTTGCCTAGCCCAGCATTTTTACAGAAAGTCAATTTTAGTAAAAAACTACTACTACTTCTCGTGCTGCCTGGACATGCATCAGCTTGCAGTTCTGAAAATCTCCTCTCCCATCCCTGTGCCTTCTGCGCAGCAGCTTCGCATCATATCTGATGGGGCAGAGCACCCCATGTGCCAGGAGGGAGGGGGCAGGCTGGCAGCAGCCGCCAGGGAAAAGCTTTGAGTGTGCAGGTGAATAAGGAGATGTGGCAGGCCTGGAATTCTGTTGGGATCTGCCTGTGTTATGCAAGGGCTGCAGCGGCTCCTTGTGCTTTCTCAGCAGAACTTGGAAGAGGTTTTGTCGAATGTGGGAGCTAGGGAAAGTGGCAGCAGGTGCAGAGGACCCTGAGCTTCCCTGGGGGTCTGTGCTGTGCACCTGCTAAAGGCTGGTTTCTGTCCCCATCCTCATTTCCAGCCACCCAGACTGAAAACCCCAAGGAGGTCATGCAGGCTACTGAGCAGGTGAGTGGAAAATAGGAAGCTATATATATATATATATATATATATATATATAGGAAGTAATCCACACTCTCCCATTTCCAATATACAATCACAGCTTTTACATGCTAAACAATGTGTGTTTAATTTTGGGATCTGAGATTTGTTTCCAGCATCTTCTGGCCAGCTGGGCATCGCTCTGGCTGTGGGGCCATTGCAGGGCAAGGACCAGACGATATTCCCAGTGCACTGTTATGACAGGGAGGAGGAGAGGTACAGTGCCTTTAGTCATGGCATGGGTATAAACAGGAGTCTGCTGGGACACGTTCAGACCAAATGCTTGACATTCAGCAGAGGCTTCTGGCTAATTTAGTAGTCACATGGATGAGGAAGGCATCCTGGAAGTGAGTTCAAGCCAGCTATTGCTGGGGATTCAGAGAGGGAATGAGTAGGAACTAAGCAAGAAGAAAAGAAAAGGTTTTGAGTTTGATAGCTTTGTAAAAACTAATCTGTTTAAATTAGGAATCAAAAGGATAAATTCATCTGTAGCAGTGTGACAACAATGACACAGTGTTGGATCAAGTAGCTTAATGAGCATGCAAAGTAGCTTAATGAGCATGTATAAGCCTTTTTACAGAAGCCAAAATTACACCAGCAGCGCAGCAGCCAGTGCCAGCCATCTTCCCTTGCTGGGCTGTGCTGTCGTGGTACCTGTACTGTGCCATATATTGTCACACATGTACCCAGGGATAACGGCAGGACGGACAACCCCGCGTGCTGTTCCGTGTGTTTGGAGCCAGGCTGGGCTGAGTAATTTCATGCCTTCTTCCTGATCAGTCCTTGGCTTGTCTCGGCACTGAAATGTGGGGTTTTGCCGTGAACACCCGCGTGCCATCCGCTGTGCTCACTTATAGCTCGTCCTGACTTCCTTAGCTGACCCTTCCCTTGTCCTTGTTCTCTTCACTCTGCAGGCTGGAGGCCGGCCGGGAGCACATCCTGCCCATTGACTATTACTTTCCGCCTCAGAAGACTTGCCTGATCTGCGGCGATGAAGCGTCCGGGTGCCACTATGGAGCCCTCACCTGCGGCAGCTGCAAAGTGTTCTTCAAGCGGGCGGCTGAAGGTAATGCAGGCGGAGAGGAGGGACGGTCACTGCCACCTCCGAGCGCTGGGTTTCCCCAGCAAAGGAGCCTGACTCAGACAGATTGCCCTCAGGAAGTAACCAAGCCATTTTGCCAAAACACAGTTCTCAGTTCTGGCTTACCACAGTGACATAGTTAGACCCCAGAGGAGTCACTTCCCGCTTCTCCTCTTGAGAACCCTGCAGGTTGCTCCAAGATCCTATCAGCCCTCCTGCAGTCTCCAACTCACAAGTGCAAGTTTAGAGGATGCTTTTCCTCTCTTGCACCCCTTTCAGTGGGTCCCTTCTCTCAATGCCTACAGAACTGCAATGCTCCCTGTACAGCAGAACTGTCTGGCGCCAGGCCCCATGTCCTGACTGTAGCGTGTGTGATCCTTCTCTCTCGCCCCTATGGAAGGAACTGCTCCATGCTCGGCTCCGCAGTGCCAGGCTCTCCAGAAATCAGTGTGAGCCCAGCTGGTCCCCCTCCATAGCAAGGCCTTTGCACCGCCTCTCCGTGGTAGTAAGCACATGGAGGGACCGCATCCAGCCGCTTCCCTGGGCGGGCGGGTCAGCAAAGTCTGGTTTCTAACTGCAGGGTAGAGTCGCGGTTCCTTGGCAGCAGTGAGGCAGTTTGCTGTGGAGGCCTCGCTGCCGGGTGCGCAGTGCCGCCGTAAGGCACACATGAGCCTTGCTTCCTGCGGCGGCGAGCCCGCACGGCTCCCGGTCCCTCCTTGTGTTGGTGCAAGCTGCTCGGTGCTCCTGCACAGCGCTGCAGCCCAGCTCACAGGGTCACTGCAGGATGGCTGCAGGCGGCGCCCAGTCCTGGCAGCGCTGCGCCCAGTGCTTGCTGCGTCCCTCCGCCTCGTCCCAGCTCTCCCTCTCACCCATCTGCTGAGGGGGGGCCAGGTGGGCTGCGCTCACTGCCGCTGTCAGGGCGCTGCTTCCAGGCTCGTGCAGCTTTACCCCGTGTGTTTGTGGAGTCCTGTTTCCTTCCCTTCCTCCATCGTTCATGCTGGGAGTGGCTCTTTGGAACTTGCCAGCACTAGTTGAAGGAAAAATCGAGGCTGTGCTGCAGAGGACTCTAGCATCCTATTGCCAAAACATGGTGGCCCAATAGCATTAATAGATAGTGGTTGGCATATTTCCCCACGTAAATCATTTACAAACATGTCTCTACACCAGTTTTGTGTAAGGCCAAATGAATTAGCTGTGCATCCAGAGTAAACAACGGATGTTTGTTAAAGTCAGCAAGTAACTGTTGATTTATAGTAAGTGGAGCCGTGGCTGTCAGACACTGCTGACGAAATAGTCCGTGTCGGTGCCGGTGCCGCAGCACTGCTCCTCCTGCACAGAGCTCTGTCCTGCACAGCACAGCCCTGAGCGCAGGAGGATGCAGAGGGAAGGCAGGCTGCAGCCTGCCCTGGTTGCACTGTTCTTAAACCATTCGCTGTGTGGTTGTTCCCTTTCTTGATTGTCTTGGTTCATGAATTTTAACAGCATTTGAGCCCCTTCCTACTCGCGGTATTGCAGAGGGTTAGAAGTGCGTGGTTGCTCTGGGGTCCAGCAGTGGTTCTGCCGGATGGGGTCCTGCCCCCAGCATCCTGCTGCCCGCCCCATGCACTGAGTGTGCTGCAGGGAGGGGTGGGGGCTGCCTCCTGCTGGGAGCACTCACAGCAGCAGCACCTGGTGGCTCTTTGCAGCACATAAAAATGGAAATGAAATCCTTTTGCAGGTTCAGATACCAGCTCCTTTTCTTTCACGGACAGGCTTTGTTTGACAGGCTGGGAGTGCATGCACAGAGCTGCTAGCTGGATTTCCATCAGCAGGCTCCCCTGGCTGAGGGGCCAAGTGCCAAAACATTTCCCACTGACCCTTCTCTGTCAGGCAGCGGACCCACTGCATATCAGGGAGTGGAGGTCCACTGGTTTCAATGCAACTTCCATTAGTTCCTTCAGAAAGGATTTTTGTGTTGTTTTTATATGTGGCAGATATTTCTACATGGAAGAAACCTTTGTTCTGGGGATACTTTGTTCTTAAGGACAGCAAGTGCCAAGTGCCTTATTTGCAAATGTGGCTCAGTGCTGGGGATGCCAAGGGGCAGCAGCTGTGGGGCCAGTGCCACGCTTTTGGGCTCGGGCTTCAGGTGGCAGAGGGAAGCACAACGGCTGCCTGGGTAAATGGCAAGAGAAAATGAGGGAGCAGGAGAAGAGCAGGGAGCCATGGCTTGACAAGCCGGGAGGCTGTGGCACCCAGCTCCTGTGGATAGCAGGGCTCAGTCCTGGGGCTGCAACTTCCCGTGCAGCTTCTTGGAGCTTTGGTCCTATTTGTCTTCCCTGCTTCTTTGGCTGTTTCCAACTTCTGAAATGACTTAGGGGGGTGTTACACAGAAGTTAATGGGAGGCAGTTTATCTGGGTTTAACCCAGTCATGGGGTAGATGCAGGACTCCTCATGATTTTGTGCCCAGTGGTCTTCAGCAAAACAAGCAACATGAATGCATTTTGCTTACTGAGTAACTGGATCTAAGGAGAGAGAGATTTTACTTGGCTCTGAGGTACATGGATAGCATCTTTATTTTGGGGAATAGACAGTAAATCAGGCTTGTTTATATAAATATTGAATGTAGCTGGTGACTTTCCAGCCAGACATTTCTTAGTTAAAGTTGAGTACTTTTGAAAGCTGATACTTCGGTGTGTTCCTATGTTTTGCTGCCCATAAAATGAATCTCTGAAAACCTTAGGGCACCTTTGGAGACCTTTTACAACAGCGAATTGGAAAGCTTTCCCAGTGCTTTTGTTGCCTTCCTGATTCTGGTGTCATTAGCTTCGGAAGGGTCAGAGCAGCAGTGTGCTACGAACTGAAGAGCAGCACAAAGAGATCGCCTTGGAGGGAACAGGGAATAGCTGGATATGTAGGTTTTAGTTTCATCACAGTCATCGCCTAGTACAGTACTGGACTTATTTTGCAATAGTTTAAGGATTTTTAATAAGATTTTATGGACATGCACTGACTTAAGGATTAGAAAAGGAAAAAAAATTAAAAGAAGTTATAACATTGACTCCCCTCTTGAAACATACTGAGTCCAGCCAACTCTTTGAGAAAGATTCTGGAAGAGTTAGTAGAAAAGTGAAGAGTATTTTCTTGATCTCTTTCTGTCAGCTGCTTTGATTCACACCTCTCTCAAGCTGTCCAGGTTAAATATAGGCAAGCTCTAAAACCGCTGCTGCAGATTCTCCAGCTCTGATGTGGACTTCCTCACTTGCAATCCTGACAGCCTCATATCTCACAGTCAGAACTGGCCTTCACCTCTCCCTGTGTCACCCCACTTTGTCTGGGGCTTGCTGCCCCAGCAATTTCTGCTGCACCCCTGCTGCCAGGCACATCCTCAGCCCGTGGAGGGCTCCTCCTCCTCCTTCCTTCTCCTACAAAACTAAAGATTTGGTGAACAAGACGCACATCCACCCTTGTGCAGATTTCATTTATCCTAACACAATTAGGAAGGGCATCACTTTGCACGGTTCGGATCACTCTGTGAGTCAGTGGCATTAGGCTCTGGTCCTTACTGTACCGTACAAGTGCCTGAAACAGACATGCTCCAAACACAACACACTTCAAAATCAATCACCATTGCAGAGAACAAAACTGAATTTTCTTCCAGGAATTTCCCTCCGGGAGTTCCTGTCATCCCATCTCATCCCATTCAGGAAAGGAATTACTTTTCCATACCCTGCTCTCATCCCTGAGAAATGTTAGACCTTCCTCATCCCTCCAGGACTGCAGGAGGGCTCATGGCCATCTTGGCTGGTGAAGTAGCTACCTCTGCAGTACTGCAGGGCTCTGAATCCACAGGCTGCATTCTTGATGGGACAGTGAGCTAAATTAACAAACAAACAAACCCCAACACATATTTGGCAAATTTCCCAGAGGACTAACAGCCAGGCTGCTCTGCAGGCTGCCATCAGTGCCTTTTGTGCACTGTGCGTGGGTGACCTGGCAAGGACTGGCCTTTCACCAGGGAAATGTATCAGAGCTAACAACAGTTTCTTGCCAATTTTTGAGGTGGCTGCAGGTTGAATTGAGCTTCTTTCAAAGACCACCACTGTGTTTTACCATTATTTCGACTCCTTTCTGATCTGACATTGTGCAAAAGATTTGGGTCCGCAAGGCTACAACACCACGATGGTACTGCCTCAGTGTTTGGTTTCTCACAGCCCTCTGGGTATTCTTACACTTAAAAGTCAGTAGAAAGAGAAGAAGGTGGAAGGTGAAATCGCAGGCACTGCTGGTACATGTGCTGCTCTCCTCTCCCCTTGCCGTCCACCGACGAGCTCCCAGCAGCCCAGTGGGCTTCCCATGGTGTCTGGCACCAGTGACACTGGGTGACTGGGGCGTGACAGCTCTGCACAAGTCTGCTAGCCGGCAGCTGCTCATTGCTTCAGACTTCACTCAAACAAGCTGATGGCCCTGTTCTGGTTTAGGAGCAGTCAGACACGGCGCTGTGTGGAGCTTGAAGCAGGCTGACTTCAGGTCAGCCCGAGTTAAAGCACCACGGTTTTGTCTTGTTGCCAGGGAGTCAAACAATTACACATCATTTAGCAACAATCCAACATCTCTTGCTGGATTTAAGCATCTTCAAATATATCTTCTTAACTGTGCATAGTCCTAGAGCTGCTTGATTTTAAGGCTTGCCATTTAGCCTTGGCTTGCAGCCGTCTCCTCCCTGGATTGCCTCCTAAGCTCAGCTGTTACCTGCACATGCTGATAGTTTGCCAGCGCCTGCATCTTCCATGCTCATCTATCTGACTGGCGAATGTTCTCACTTGTAGACCACTGGTTTTGGCTCCCTGGAGGGTTCCCTGTAGCTCTGCCCTCAGGCAGCCCCGTGCAGAGCCAGCACGCCTTCCTGGCTCCCTTGGGCTGCTGGGATCACAGCTGCAAGAGAGGGGAGCTGGATTGTCCATGCTGACTGCGCTATCACGATGGAGCCAGACACTTTTGTTTTCTTCAGAATTGTGGTAGATATGGGTGACTATTAAGAAAGCTACTTTGCAAAGATAGTTTATTAATAGTGGCTTATTATTAATTATTGGGAATTTTATAGCTGCGCCCTGTTTAGTTATTTCCAGTGGGAACATAAACTGGGAGCTTCGGAGTGGTTCTAGTGCCAAACCTGCCAGCTCAGCTCCTGCTGTTTCCCAGTTTGTGACAGTGACTGGAGCCAGAGCTGCCACAGGAAAGTGCTATGAAAGAGACTCTGTAGTTCCGTGAGGTGCCGTGAGATCTGCGTTTTCAGAAAGCCTGCCTGGCCTTACCGCCAGCTGTTAGGGTTTGGTTTATGCCCTGAAACATGAGGATCTCTCTCATCCAAGTGGTATTTAATGGGTTTTCACTTTCACAATCATAAGTCTTACTCCAGATGTTTACATAGGTTATTTTGCTTTCTGGAAGAGAAAGCACTAAGCCCAACAATTCATGTGGCAACAGGCTTTTAGTTAAATCACCGCTGAACTGAACAACAAATCTTTCTCCATAAATCTTGATTTTCAGTTGAGACTGGAGAACTGCTCTCCCTTCACTCTTTCCGCTTCTGACTTAACTGCAGCCTCAAGGAATGGGCACAGAATTGCTCAGTGATGGCAGAAGCATCTTTCTGCGTGGAAAAGGAGTGAGCCAGGGCCACAAGGAAGGGCATTACCAGCAAGTACTGCAGAGTGTTGTGCTGCAAAGCAGGGAACTGCAGCAGCTGGCCCTGGCCTTGGTTACCTTTGTAGCTTGGTCTCTCGCCTGCCTGTGAGCAAACATCTGGATCCGCAGGGAAGAGGAAAGCTCTTCTCTGGGCATACACACCCGAGGCAACATCAGGTACTAAGAACATCTGAGGCTGATGAGTTGCCAACAGCCCTATTGCACAGACTGTCTGGCTGGCTGATTTTGTGAAGAGCAGGGCCACTGGCTAGAATAGAAGAGTACACTTGAAGTTTAGACCTGTACTTACAGATTTGCAAAGCGAGAGCCTCAGATTTGCAGTAATTTAAGAGAGCATCTCTGCCATTTGCCAGAAGGAGAAGGAGAAAAATTCATTCCAGTACTAACCTCAGCAAAACAAAATATAGCACATTTATCTTAAACAAAGAATTGTTGATTGCAAATGTCTCAGCTTGTTCTTAAAAGAAGAAAATAAGATCCTGAAATTAAGAAAAAAAGGTCTTTGTATATGAAAAGCAACTTAGGGTTGCTGAAACCAATGTGTCTTCAAGCTGCTCTGTTATTCACTGGACTTTTATGTTTGATGGCACCTTCTCCTTCAGACGTCTGTGCTGTGCTTGGATCACTCAGCAGCTCGTGTCTGTGTCAAACACTGCACAGTCCCTGCTGGAAAAGGAGGGAAAGCGTCGCAGAGCCGGGGAGCTGCCATGGGTGGTGCAGCAGCAGCCCTGGGCTGCCCGTGGTGGGCAGCGGGGCAGGAGCTCAGGGACGGCTTGGGACACTGGCTTAATGGGGACAGTGACACAGTGTGGGCTTCCCTGGGTCATGGGTTCATGTTACAAACATATCCATGGTTGAGATAGGAGTTACCAGGGCTCCCAGATTTTGCAGTAAAGGAAAAGGACAACTTAATGTCCACAGGCATTAGGACAAGGCGAGCAAGCAGCTGATTCTCATACAAAGCAGAAGCAGATGCATGAACAGTCTTTCCATTACCATTTGTTTCCCTTTTGTTAATGGCTAACAGCTTAAAACAAACAGCGCCAGACTACACGTGTACAAATAACAGAAAATTGGTATCTGTCCCAAAGAGCTGATTTTGTGATCCAGGAAGCCAGCCCTCACCGTTTCACCAAAAACACTGCGCTGTGACCACTGGGCAACACATTGACTGGGACTTAAATCTTGCATTCCCCGAGCCCGCTGGCAGGGAAGCAAAACTGTGGTAGAGATCTTGCAGTGCGTGCGCTGCTGTGCTTTGTGCTCCAGGTGCTGAGGGTCGCTGCCTGTGGGGCTGCAGGCACCCGATGCATCCCCGTGTCCCTGCCCAGCCAGCAAGCAGGGCCCACATCGCTGAGGGGCAGCCGGGGGGTGCTCGGCTGCCTCATCTGGGAAAGCCCGAGGGCCGGCGGCCTGCTACTCTGCCTGAGGCCTGGGAGCCGAGCCCGGGCCTGGGACAGAGTGGGGCCTGGCCCTGGGGTGTCCTTGTGGGGCACGGGTGGCTGTTGCGAATCCCGAGCGCAGCCCGTCACGGGGAGCTTGACCTTTTGAAGATTTTGAGCTGTTATCGTGGCAACAATGCTGTAGTTTAGACTAGGGAGGCGAGACAGGGCAGGGGCAGGAGCCAGGCGGGATGGCGGTGTGGTGCTCCTGGCACAGCCCCGTGCCCTTGGCGGAGCTGCGAGGTGGCCGGGCTCTGCCTGGAGGTCCCAGCCCTGGCTGTTGGACACCTGTGGGAGTTCTGATGGCCGCTAGAACCTCCCAGTGTTGGACATTGACTTGAGACGGGAATCTTGCAGGGAAACTGGAGGGGAAGGAGAGTAAAATCAGCTTCAGGCTCTCCATGCCAACGCCTGCGAAAGTAGAGCATCCATTCTTGTTTGATGCAAGCATGTAAAGAGGTCAAGTGGAGAGAGGATGGCCTCAGCACCTGGTTCCTATAGAGCAAAAATAACTCCAAGTAACCCAGTTTCAGCTGAAGTTGTCTATTACTCATTGTCCTCGATGAACTGCTGAAAGGGAGGATGGTGCTTGTGTTCTGCGGGATTCTGTGCAAGCTGCTTCCGAGGCTTTTCTGAGTGCCCTTAGCACTGATAATGAGCAAAAGGGAGGGGGAATAAGAACAGGAGCTGTTGAGAACGGTATTGAGAGGGTTTAGCAAGGTATCACATGCTGTAGGTAATGCACTCTCGCTCCATTATGTCTGGAGTCCTAACAGTGAAGACACTGAGGATGGCATAATAAGTTGTTAATGGGAACAGTTCTTAGAAGTTCAGTTGTTTCAGCCCTTGGGCACAGCCCTGTGAGCATGCGGTGTAAGAGGAGTACGTTGTGACACCGAGCCTTATAATTACTTTTCTGTGATGCTGTGATTACTGGTTACAGGTACAGTTTTGCAGGTGGAGATGGATGGTGCCAGCCAGAAGATACGGATGTGCAGTTTCAGAAGTCATGGGCAGTGTAGGAGGGGTGGAAATTTCTGTGGGCTCCACCGTTGCCACAATTGCAGAAAACAAATGATTTCTTGGAACCTGGAGAACAATGATGAAGCAACAAATGATGCCAATAAGATTTATGAGTACTGTGTTGCTGGAAATTGGCCAATTTTTCTGTTTCTCACATGTTAAGATGTTATGGAGTTGTGTGTGGGAGGTGGGGAGATGTTAAATAAGTGAACCAATGCAGTACAATGTCAGAATGGTTACATTAAGTTGCTAGATTCAGCTTTGTCCTTTCAATAAATCTCTGATGAAAAGAAATAGTCTTTTAGGAATAAACAAAGCAAATGCTTGCAAAACAATAAATAACATTTAAACTCAGTATAGTCTGATTTCCCTGTTAGTCTAGTCCTACAGAATCTGTAAAGCATATAGCTCTATTATACACCAAGATTAGCTGAGTTTGGAATGGCATGAGGAGTATCAGACAAATCTTGATCCAGTAAACATGTTCAGACTTGATAAGAAAACAAATCATGAATCAAGAAGGGAAGTTCCTTCTTGGCATGTGTAGCAAATGGAGCAGTGAAGAAAATGAAATGAAATTTGGATTTCTGGTGGCTGCTGTCTGAGCAAGAGGAAAGGTGAATCTAAGATACCAGCTGGCCATGCACGAAGTAGCTTCCTCTGAATTCTCATTAGCGCCCTGAAAGGTGTTGCTGCACAGGATCTCAGGAAATGCAGCTCCAGCTTTTTCCTGATGACCGTGAATGCGGGCCGCAGGATACGCTTACTGGTGCCAGCACAGCGAGACCCGCAGCAGCAGAGCTCTGGGGCAGCAGCTCCTTAAGCTACGAGCTCCCCAGCACCGGGGTCTGTAAGCTGCAGGCAACAAGCCCCATTAGTGTGAATGGGTGGCATCGAAAGTAACTCATGCCCAAACAGCACTGTGAAGGGAATCGTGACCGGAGAGGGACAGCCGCCCTCCAGGGACTCGATTCTGCAAACTGCAGAGATGAGCAGCAGCCGAGCAGCTCCGCAGATCAGCTCCAGCATTCTGAAACTTGTTGGAGGGAAAGCTGTTGTTAAAGCAAAGAGCCAAGCAATAGATGAATAACTTTCAAAAGATATGCAAACCAAACTATCCTTAACTTAGTTACACTTCATTAGGCTTTAATTGTTATTTATTAATTACTTTCTAGCAGAAATGCTACAAAGCACTGTATGCTATGAAGCAGCGATGGAGCACCTGGTGCAAGGCAGGGCCAGCCCAGGGGAGCTCAGGTGCATGCAATGCCAGGAGCCAGGATCCACCCCTTCCCAGCCCTCATTTAAGGGTTGGCAGTGGAGGTGAGGGGATGTCACTACACATCCCTGCCTACCTGAGGCCTCCTAAGGGTAAACAGCCTTTTCCCTTTATTTCTGTGTCCACAGCTGCTGCATTTGGGCTTGTCTTCATTTGCTGCAGCCAAAGACTTTGCCACCCTGTTATTATTGCTGTACTTTCCATCATATTATAGTGGTACATACTTCCACTATCCTGCATGGTGCAAGAGTGATTTTCCATCTCTAAAAGCCAACCTCTGAGAAGTGCACATGAAGAGGTGTGGTGGCATCTCTCGTACCACGCATATATATTTGGCAGTGAACCACTTCCATAGCAGCAGGTGCCAAAGCATGGGTTCTTTCCTACTTCCATCAGAAGTTTTCTACTGGGGTGACCTGGGAAGTCAGCACTGACGCGGTCCCTTTCTTTCCGTTCTGGCCAGAAGGCAGTTCCAGCTGCACAAAGCTCGCTGGTGGCAGCGCTCTGCATGAGGGCGGGCACGGGGTGCACTCACTGCCTGCTGACCAGGAGCTGTCCCCACAGCCTGGGGGGTGCCCCTGAGTGCCACGTGCTGCTGTCAGCCTCCGGGGGCATGCTGTGGAGCTGTGAAAAAGGAGAGGTGGTTCTGGGGAAAGCATCACAGCACTAAGGTGGAAATGCAGCAGTAGTGTTGACTGTAACGAAAGCCTGGTGGATGCTGAGTGATGGTGAGACAAGGAGAGCCCATTTCTCTTTTGAGTCTGGTCTGACTGGTGCCCCCCACCCATGTGTTGTTCCTTCTGATGTTTCTAGGTAAGCAGAAGTACCTGTGTGCCAGCCGGAACGACTGCACCATCGACAAATTCAGGAGGAAAAACTGCCCGTCCTGCCGCCTGCGGAAGTGCTACGAGGCAGGGATGACCCTTGGAGGTACGTGTGGGCGATGCCTGCTGGCTCCTGGTGCGCGGGGCAGCCAGGGAACTGCAGAGCGATGTGCTCAGCTCCTTGGGCAGCAGGCAGGGAATGGGGGACTGAGCGAGGCTGACGGAGCATTGGGAGCTTCTGGAAACAGTTGCACGTTTCTAATACCCAAACCGTTAACTTCATTATGTTTGCGTTTCAGGAAGCATTCTTTTCCTTAATTTAAGAACTTGTTAATCTGAAAAAATGTCTCAGCAGCCAGGCAGCTAGGTTCTCACCCAGACCAAAGCCTCTTTGAGCAGCTCACTCCTGTTTTAATATGACTTTTCACAGGCAGAACTAGGTGAAGGGACATTTTTTGGGTGTTGTAGCTTGTCTGTGTTCCCAAACATGTAGCTGTACCAGAACTGGCACAAAATCTGACATTTTCTGTCCAAAACCTAGAATGTCAAACTGGGCTGTGCCAGTGAGTCTCATGTTCCTGCAGACAAGCCCATCTTATTGCCTGAAATGTCAGCGTTTCCAATTCGAAGCTTCAATGTGTCCTGGGCCCGTCTTTCTTTCTCTCTGCCTCAGAAACACACAGAATTTCAATGCGCTGTTTCCAGCACTGCTGTGTGGCTCAGCTCGGAGTTCATTTGCTATGGGGATGGAAAAGAAAATGCCCTGAGGAACGTGCTGGGGAGGCTCTCCCATGATGGAGAGGCCCCTGGCAGCCGAGTGCAGGGGAAGCACAGCTTACACCGTGAGATGCCGAGAATAAAGGACATTGAGGTGCTGGAGCAGGCCCAAAGAAGGGCAACAAGGCTTGTGAAGGGCTTGGAGAATATGCCCTGTGAGGACAGACTAAAGGAACTGGGGCTGTTTAGTCTGGGGAAGAGGAGGCTGAAGGGAGACCTCATTGCTCTCTTCAAATACCTGAAAGGTGATGGCAGCGAAAGCGGGGCTGGTCTCTTCTCACTGGTGACAGGTGACAGGACAAGGGGAAATGGCCTCAAGTTGCGCCAGGGGAGGTTTAGGTTGGATATCAGGACAAACTGCTTTACAGAAAGGGTTGTTAAGCACTGGAACAGGCTCCCCACGGAGGTGGCTGAGTCACCATCCCTGAATGTGTTTAAAAACCGTTTGGATGTGGTGCTCAGGGACATGATTTAGCGGTGGGTTGTTAAAGTAGTATGGTTAGGTTGCGATTGGGCTTGATGATCTTTAAGGTCTTTTCCAACCTGAGCAATTCTATGATTCTGTTCTATGAAAGTCTCAGCTCAGAGGGCAGCCCTGCAATGCCAGGGGTGTCAGCGCTGGGCCGATGCTGCCAGGCTGTGCAGTGCCGCCTTGAAGAATTTGCTACTGGAAAGGTTCTGGTTTACTGCTCAGGAAGGAGCACTGGTTTTAAGGCTATTTTTTCCCAGGACAGTTCTTGCAGCTTCACATGCTCCCAGCCAGCAGACAGGAACCCACAGGAACCCACCTGCTCCGTCTGCTCTGGCAGCAGTGGGGAATGAATCCGATGAAGCGATGGAAGCGCAGCTCCTGGCAGGCAGGGCAGGCACAGGCTGCAGCATGCTCCTTTCTTCCCGGTACCACCAACACAGTGGTCTGGGGGCTGCCACCACAAGCCCCCCCCCCCCACACACACAGGATTCGCACATCAGGATCCAGGGGCTGGCACCCCCTGCGCAGTGCACATTGGGATCCAGTGGGGCAGCGCTCGGTGCTTCCCATGGTGGTTTCATGAGCTGGAGGAAGGTGCACATCAGCGCAGGGCAGTGTCTGTGGGACACGCTGACAAAAGCAATGCGAGCACTGAGGCCCCCCCTTCATTTTTTTTCAATTTTTTCCCTGAGCTTTTTGGGTCACCCTGACCTGTTCTGCTCGGTCTGTTTTACATTTGTTTTGAATGTCGGTTTAAAGGCAATTGTTACAAACTTGCCTGCTCTGAGTTTGCCCGCAGTTATTTCTCCCACAGTAGAGAGCCACAGCGTTTGGAAATGCTTCCCAGCTCCCAGCAGTTGGGTTTAACTGCTTGTTAATTAGTAGGCACTTGCAGGGTATAATGGAGCCGAGCATGGCCAGCAGAGCCACAGCTTGGAGTATTTTAACGGTGGGAGGAGGTTGTGCTGAATGCCTTATTTAGGGCTGTCTGCTTTGGCACAGAATGGCAATATTTTGAAGCATTTCATTATTGATTGAGATCGCTCTGACCTGAAAGCTGAAATCCATTAAACAGAATCTTCTCTCCCGATCAACACTGTAAAGCCAACGAGAGAGAAAATGTTAAAAAAAAACCCCAGCAGCAGCAGTGATGGTGCCGGCCTCGTGAGCTTGGTTCTACTGGTGCACCGCTCTCGCTCTCCCCAGCAGCTCCCTGTGCTGCAACCTCAGGTACCTGCACAGATCTGCAGCTCCATCCTGGCCTGAGCACACAGGAACAGTGCAGCGGGCGCCCGTATCCTGCACCAGGCGCATCCAACCCACGCAGCTGTAGGGCAGCAGGGCTCTGGCTGTAAGTTCCTCCTGCCCATGTGCTGCCAACACGTCTCAGCCTTGGCGTGCGAGGCCCCAGGCTGCTCCTGCTCCCAGCCTTGCTGCTGCATGGCTGTGCCCATGGCCCCAGTGCTGTGCTCTGTGCTGCTCCCACCCGGCTAACAGCCAGCACCTGCAGGGCTGGGGGCTGCTGTGAAACATGCTGATGCCCTGCAAAAGCCTGAGGCGTGAGTCAGACCTGTACTTAGTCCTAATTCAGCTCGAGTTACTGCAGTCAACATGGAGCTCCTGCCTTACAAACATTCGACCTTGCTGCAAGCATTACCAGCAGTGGAGCTGCTAGCACATTTTGCCAGGCTGTTGTGGTGGTTACTTACGCTCGCAGTTGTGACAGATGTTCCTGGTTTCTCATCTTGCCTGTCCTGGATTTCCAGCAACTGGATTATTCTGTTACAAGTTTGCTCGTCTGTCTGAAAAAAACATCTTTTATTGAATTCCTGCCCCCTGCAGTCGGTTTTGTTGGCTGTGACTTAATAACCCCTTAGCCTTCTTTACAGCTACCTAGATAACATTCATTATGTTCTTATGCCAAAGAATATTGTCTAATTTCTATTATTTATGTGTCTTTTGAAGTTTGCCATCACTTCTTTGTATTCTGAACAACACTTTCCCAGCATCAGCAGCACCAGCTCTTAGGAGCAGTGGTGGGGTGCCCTGCAGGTCACTATTTTCCTCCTTCATGTGACTGGGGATCTTATCCATCCCAGAGCCCCGAGCTGTACTGCTGCTCAGGTCTGTGTTTCTCCATCAGCTTTTTGGGGAGTTCAGGATGCTGCCCAACGTGCTTGGAGTACAGCTCGCTTCTCTGCTGCCTCGGGCACCTGCTTGCTGGGAAGCAGGCAGAGCTTGGCAGGAGAGCTGACTGAGCTGCTCGGTGATCAGTCCTTAAGGTTCATCGCTGTTTTCCCATCTTCGCATTGCCCTATAGATTTAATTAGTGGAAATGTTTAATCTTCTTTTTGGAATGAATGTAAATGTGCACTAGAGGGGGCCAAGAGCAACCCTCATAAGAGCAGACCTGTTTGATGTCATTTCAACTTGTAATTACTTGTGAGATGTATTACCTGGGTGATTTGAAGTCACTTCAGCAGTAATGTATTGACTTTATCATTCTAGTTGGTTTGTTTTTTATTTAATTAACGTGGGCCAGGCTTAGTCAGATCTCTTAAACGGGTCTAGGATGCTAACACTATTGTAATTATCAACTAAAATTATCCAAATTTAAAACTACGTGCCGGAAGGATTATCGGTAGCTTCACAGGATCAGGTTTTGGCGAGACCTGTGTTATTTGCTGCTGCTCTGCCCAGAGCTGAGGTCAGTGCAGCTGATTGCTGCAGTGCCCGGAGCTGACGAGACCTCCAGGTCCTGCCTGGGGTAGGGGCTCTCCCTCCCATTCCCCAGGACCCCCCTGGCCCAGCACTTGTGAGAGGCGAGCGCAGGTAACGCAGAGCTCCTCGGCCAATTCTCCAGCAACTGCTGCTTGAAAGCTGGCCAAGTTCAGTTCACTTAAAGGTGTCTAACTTCTGTGATTGCTACATGAGGGGCTCCCCCATCACTTTTGCAGTGACGATGACTTTATCATGATACTATATAATCATATAGTCATCCAAGGGTTGCTTTTTCTCCCTCTCAAATTCATAACTGATAAATGAGACAAGAAGCAGAACCTCAGATGCGCTGCACATGTGGCTTGCTGAGCCGATAATGACGTGCCAAGGCTTCCGAGTGGGATGTGCCCGTAACAAACCCCAGAGCAGCAGGCTTTGCTCCGCGCCTTGGGGGGACAGCACGGGCTGCTGCTGGGCTTGGCTCACCCTGGGACAGTGTAACAGAGCAGATGTCCTTAAAGTGGAAATCAAATCTGGGTATCTGTTGCTGCACGCTATTACCAAGGGAGTAACAGTGCTAATGAGCACTGGAGATTTCTAAAATTAGGAGAGATAAACCCCACATCAGATGTTTGTAATGCTCTTGGAGTATTTTGGAGATATACTGAAAGAGGAAACTGTTTTTAGTGTTCTTGCATTTCCTCTGTTTTTGATTCTCATTCCCAGCAGCTGCTGCGTAGCAGCTACCATCGGAATGGCTCCTGCACGGGGGAGGTGACACTGAGGCTGAAGTCCATGTGCAAGCAGTGTGTGTTAGGAGGGTCGGGTACCTGCCCGGATCCCAGCGTTTTCAGATTTAAATAAATGTGAAGGTTCCAGTAGAGCCATGTCAGCAGTGGAGTTTCGGAGGACAACTCATAGTTCCCAACCCAGAGCATCCTACTGAAGGCCATAGAGGTCAGCCTGCATAATGACTCTGAATCTTTCTCCATCTGCTAACACAGCAATGCAGCCATGGAAATTCTGTGGAAAAAGAGCTCCTGCAAAGCACAGACAGAAGGTTCCTCCAATAAGAACAGTTCTTATCCGATTTCAGTGCTGTCTGCCCCACTCTTTTGATTTACGACCGCAGCCTCTGAGCCAGCACCATTATTTGTTTGCTCTTTTCTTACTGCAATTCGATTTAAAATGTTTAAGGAAAAAAATGAAGGAAAAGATTGCAATATTTAGACCAAGATATGTGTGTGTTCTGTACAGGTTTGGCTTTGTAGATTCCTGGGCCCTTACTGGCACTTTGTCTTCCAAAGGTGAACAAAGGGTTTGGTTGGTTTTGTTTCCTTGAGCCCGCTGCATCCCCCATCGCTGCGTGCATCCCCCCAGCACCCTGCTGCTGGAGGCAGTGCGGCCATTGGGCAGCTCTGCTGCCGCGGGTGGAGGCTGCCCTGGTGCCCTCACCACCAGCAGCGGTTTGGGAGCGGGGATGAGCACTCTGCCTCGTGCCTTCCTGTGCAGGGCTGCTGCTCGCCATGGAGCACGGAGCTGCAGGGCACGCAGGTCCTTGTGCTGGTGAGGCTTGGAGGGAAGGGAGAGGAGAAGCGGCTGCTCTGCCTCGCCTGTGACCCATGCAAACAGGCGCTGCAGTACATCACGCCGCATTGTAGCCTTGTTTTCCCGTTGCTCTCTTTTATTTTTATTAGTTTTCCTCTCCTTTTTCTGCAGAGCAGCCTGTCTTAATTACAGTACATCATACAAAGTATGTTCCTTGCAGATCAGCGTTTTGAGCTGATTTACAAAGCTGCTCTCTAAGTTGACGTTTTTATGTTTTGCTGCTTTATTTTTCTAATTACAGCTGAAAGGAAACCTGAGATAAGCATCATGTAATGTGGGAGCCAATTGGTTTGATGTTATATTCTCCGCTTGAATTAAGCGATCAGCTTTTTTTTTCCTCTAATTAATTAGAGCTTTTTGTAGCCAGTGAAGTATGAAAGCGGTTCCTTTCTGCAGCAGCCTGCCAACCTGTGCAGTGCTGAGCACTGTCCTGCAGGCGCTGGGTTAGGTAACCACTAATGCTCCAAGAATGTAGAGGTGCGGAGCTCCCAGGATGTCTTAGAGCAGACCAGCACACGTAATTCAGAGCCTGGTGCATCACAACCAGGGCACTTGGCCGTGGGCACATCCATCTGCTGCCTGCAGTCCTGACCCCATGGGCTCACTGCACGAATTCCTTTTGACACTGGCTGGTGGAACCCCAACTTGAGTCAATCCACTTCTCTCTTTCCCAGTTCTTCCTCTCCATTTCTAACTGGAGTTAATGTGAGACTAGTGGTGGCTGAGGATGTAAACGATGCTTGTTTTTTCATAGAAGATTAATGAATGAACAGTTTTCTTTGTACAGTGTGTACTCCCCTCTGTCTGTACATGGTGCCCACACTGTATGCATTGCTGCGTCTCGTCGCTCTCACTTTTGTTGTTTGCAAGCCAACAAAACCGATGGAACTGGAAGCCAAGAAGCCTCAAGCCTTTTCTAAGTATCTTGCTAAAGTATGTCCTTTCCACAGCCCGCAAACTGAAGAAGCTGGGCAGCCTGAAGACACAAGATGAAGCCGAGGCAGCCAGCTCATCCAGCCCCACAGAGGAGCAAGCTCCTAAGATGGTGATGACACATATTGATGGCTTTGAGTGCCAGCCCATCTTCCTCAATGTGCTGGAAGCCATCGAGCCTGCTGTGGTGTGTGCTGGCCATGACAACAGCCAGCCAGACTCCTTCTCCAACCTGCTGAGCAGCCTGAACGAGCTCGGGGAGAGGCAGCTGATCTACGTCGTCAAGTGGGCAAAGGCCTTGCCAGGTGAGGATGGATCAGATCCCAGCCCTGCCACTGTCCTAGCAGCCCGCTGTGTGCTGCGCCTCGATGGGGGGCTCAGGGGGGTGGTCTGCAACCTGCATTGCACAGCCCCGTTTCCTGGGGAGCTCTCCCATGAGGTGTCTGTCCCAGTAACTTCCTCCAAAGCCAGACTGCAGCAATGCCAGGTTTGTCTCCTTTCAGTGGCTGATCCATGGGAAAGGTGGCTAAGATGTGACAGAGAGCAAAAGCACTCAGGCCTTTGGGTTCTGCTTGTGCTGGCGGTGCCCTGGCATGTGACATCACATGGGCACACGCCATCTTCCCAGTGCACATGGAGGGATGCTGTTAATTAGAGTCTCAGGGTCCTGCTTTCTTTCCATTCTCACTGCAGTGGTTTTGCTCCACTTCCAGAGCTGTTTGAACCAAACCTGCAGATTTCTTCTCTAAACAGAAGATAAGCATCTGCACATTATGTGCTGTGGGTGCTGGGATGTCCTCATGCGGCCATGGTCCCCTCTGCAGGTGATGGGACCGCTGTGGAGCCGTGGTGCCCTTGGCCTCCATCAGAGCTCGGCTCAGCCATGCTGTGCGTGGGGATGCTCTCACTGCCCACTCCTGGGCATCAGCCATCCTCCAAAAGCTGCTGACAGCAGTGGGGGTGCCCCCTGGGTGCCACGCTGTGCAGAGCTCATTGCTGGCAGGACCACAGCGTCCCCATCAGCTTCACCAACCCCAGGCGGAGGCAGTGCCGATCCGTTATCTGCGGCGTTCTCCTGGTAGTTCTGTGACACATGCCAACAGCAGAGCTCAGCAGTAATAACAACAAATTTACCACTTAGTCACTCTCTTGATATTTTCCAGGGAAGGAGTAAAAAATTATGGCGTTGTTGCTGTTCTGTGCTCCAGGCTATGGTCATGTGGCTCCTTTGCTCCTGCTGCACTCTGGCAGTTCTGGAGGGAGCTCGTTTGTCAGTGCTTGGTGGCTGTTGGTGGTGGCAGCTGGTGGTTGTAGGTGGCTGTGCAGGCAGCCAGCAGAGCTCCCCACCACCCCACAGCCCGCAGCATCCTGTTGGGTAGCCAGGGATGCTCTGCTGGCCAGAAGTTCCTGAAGCTGTTCGTTGTCTGACGCAGCGGGGGTGCTTTCAGCCCTGGGCTCTGCCGGCTGGCGGGACAGCCTGGCTCCGGGTGGGCCGAGGGGACGGCGACGTGCTGGAAGCAGTGCAGACAGAGGAGTAATGGAAACAGAACCCAGCCAGTTTAAACCAGCGGGATGCCTGTGTGTTTAGCAAAGTGGAAGGGTCTGCACTGGGTCTGCTGGGTGGCCACAGGCCTGAGCGTGGTTGGCAGAGAGGGGATGCAGGGCTGGGAGGATGCAGGGCTGGGCAGCCACACTGCCTCTGCCGCCCGCCTGGCCCAGCGCTGAGAGCGGCTCTGGCTGCCTGTACAGAGCAGCCCTGTGCCCTGCGGAGCTGTGAGCACAGTGAGTGCTGTGCTGGGGGCAGGGGCGGTGGCACCTCCTGCCAGGCAGCGCTGGCCAGGTGTCACAGCAATGGATTAACACTGGTTAATGGATGAGGATGAACTTTGCATCTCACGCTGAATCTGTATACCTGGGGCCATTAATAGGTGCAAGGTGTTGCTGCGCTGTGTTCAGCAAAGTTTTAATAGTATCCTGGGGTGCCAGAGACAAGGCTGCCATGAGCAGGAACGTTTCTGAGCCGTCCCTGCCATGTCAGGTAGAACCAAATTGTGCTTTCCCTGTAAAGATAAACCAACCACAGCTTGCCAAGAAAGCTACTGGAATGCAGAATTCCAAGCTCTGGTCAAATCCCAGTTTTCCTTTCACCGTATGTATATAAAAGTTTTGTTAAGATGTTACTGTTAATTTAGATTGGTGCTTGATCGCATTGGTTTAAAAATCATTTTAACTGGCTGCCTTACCTTGTATCTAACTCTCTCTGAAGCGGTGAGGATGCAGTGGATTGTGTGTCTTTTTCCATTCTCTGGACTATCACATTTCCAAGGTAACAAATGAGCGTTTATTTTCATAGAAGCGCTGCTTTAAGGTAACATATGAGGTGCTCAAGTGCTGATCTCTTAGGGAGATGTAACTCTGACACAGCTCTATATATCAAGAGAGAAGATAAAGAATTTACTTCTTAACTTTGCTACTTTATGGTTATTTACCGGAAAACGATTATGCTTTTATCTCATTCAAGTCATCCATAAAGGTAATACTACTTTTGCTGTGATTGCTCTCTGCAGAAGATATCAGCTTGTGGGTCTCCTTGGCTATGCTGTACTGGAAACTGAGCGCTGCATTATGGCAGTGGGTTTGTGTTACTCCTCTAGCAGTGATGCTGCCCATACATCATCTGCAATGCCCAGAGATAGCAGGCTTCCAGGGAGGGACAGGGATCTGGTTTCTGAAAACCAGGTTTACTTCAAGGCGCTCCAGCCTGGAACCCAAAGGTGATGATTTCTCTTAGAGATGTCAGCTGCTCATTGTTGGGACCAGTTTTCTTGGGCGTGCAGAAAGCAAACCCCGAATCCTATATTAATAAACATTGTGCTCAAATACTTTTCTCTAAACATGGATAAAGCTTGTGCAAATATTTTTAGTGAACGTCATAATTACAAGCTAATGAATAAGGGCACCAAAATCCCTCTCATAATAAAAAGAATAGGTGGAACAAATACATCCAATAATGAAAGCCGATAGTGCAGTGGTTAGGGGAAAGCCAGGCTTAGTGGGTGAGAACTGGAGCCTGCAGAGGCTCTTGAGTCATTGGCGCTGCTGGTGCTCAGCGTGCTGCATATGGAAACAGCCACCCAAAGAGATCCCTCCCCGCTCACCCCTTGGTCTGTTAATTCCCTCTGAGAAGACGATATCTTTTTCCCTCAAAGAGCAATTTAAAAGGGGAGGAAAACAAAGCCTGTTGGTTTTGGCAGGGGATGAGGGCACAGCAGGCGGATGAGGTGCCCGTCCCGGGGCTCGGTGCTGTTCCTGCGCTGCTCCTGCGGCCGCGCTCCCTCCTGCAGGCTGCAGCAGCACGGCTCCTCTCCAGCTCCTGCCAGAGGGCGGGCGGTGAAAAGGACAGCAGCGAGAACGGAGTAGGAGAACATCCCAGCAGACTGTCACTGTGTATGGAAATACATCAGTGTGCAACGAATTCATCTCGGAACAGATACGCTGGAGAAGTCAAAAGGTTTTTTTTTTTGCAGCATGTAACGCTTAATTAGATATGAAATTCCAATGCAGATATGTCCTAGAGATGAATATGAGTGATTCTGTGCTGCTTGAGCTGCTCAGATGCCTCATCTCTACCTGTGCTCTGCAAACACACTGCGCGTGGCTCCCGGGAATTGCAGTCCTGCCAGCGGGCAGCTGGGAGCCCTCGGGGAGCAGGCACCTGCTGGGGGCGGAGGGGCTCTGTTGCACACAGGCTGAGCTGCTGGGGCAGGTGTCATGAAAGCTGGAAGGGGAGCGTACGGTCCTAAAGCGATCCCAGGCAGCAGTGAAGCACCGCTTGTGCTCGTCTGCAGTTGACAGCTTTCCAAGCAAGAGACAGATGCTCGCTTCAGTGGAATGTAATCATGTACTGTGGATTATAATTACACGCTGACGGTGTTGGAATTGTTTTAATGTTTGATTGGAATAACATGCGATTTTCTCAAAATGAGATAATGGTGACTTCTAAGAGTGCCAGAACTTCACCCAAAAGAAGTAACGGGTTAACGAGGGCTTGGTTCTGCCTCTGACTGCCGCTGCATGAGGACAGTTCCAGGAACTGCTGGAGCTCTGTATTGATTTGTGACATCCCTTTGTTGTGGTTTTCTTTTCTTTTGAACAGGATTTCGCAATTTGCACGTGGATGACCAGATGTCAATCATCCAGTATTCTTGGATGGGTCTCATGATTTTTGCCATGGGTTGGAGGTCTTTCACTAATGTCAACTCCAGGATGCTTTACTTTGCTCCAGATTTAGTCTTCAATGAGTAAGTGCAAATCAGCAGGCTGAAGTTCCTTTGCCTGGGTCAGACTGGGTGAGAAATGAGAACAAGGCAAGGGGGTTGCTGTACCGACCGGTTCCGGGCTGTGCAGCTGAGCGGTTTGGCTCTGGGAGCTGACCCAAACCAAGAGGGGCTGCAGCAGCCTGCAGGAGTGACGAGGAGAGCTGCAGTGTCTCCCTGTGCCTTCTTTCTGTTCCCTCGCCGTGCCCTCGGCAGCACCAGCCCCTGGTGTGGGTGCGAGGGGCTGCAGTGCTGCCTGGCTCCTGGGGGTGGGGGCTGCTGATCCCAGCAGGCTCGGTCTGTTGCAGAAGCAGAGACAAAGGCGTGCAGTGAGCTCCCCCAGCTCCTGGCGATGTCCCTCTGGTGTAGTGTCAGCTTTGAGCTGAGCGGGTTCTATTGACGCTAAGGCAGAAAAGCTTACAAAGAGTGACAGAGCGCAGCAGTGAGGACACAGCTTCTGTGTGAGGGCTGAGCTCAGCTTCGTGTCCCTTCGGGGTAACGAAACGTGGTGAATCACTGCAGCTGCTTCCAGGAAGGCAGAGGGTCACACAGACCTGGCAAAGCCACGTAGCCCTCCATCCCCAGACACGCAGGGGTACGCAGGTGTGTTTTAGAAAACTCTCCTCTCCTGCCTTCCGGCCTGTTGCCATCAGCGTCCTCAAGGCAGAGCTCAGTCCTGGTTCAGGGAAGCACCGGTGCCCCCGGGCCCAGCACGAGCTGCCCTCCACCGCCGTGCCCTTCTCCTCCCAGGTACCGGATGCACAAGTCCAGAATGTACAGCCAGTGCGTCCGGATGCGGCAGCTCTCGCAGGAGTTCGGCTGGCTTCAGATCACGCCCCAGGAGTTTCTCTGCATGAAGGCTCTACTCTTCTTCAGTATCAGTGAGTGCTCACGTCCTCCCCTCAGCAGACTCGGGCTGCAGGGAGCAGCCAGGCAGGGCTCCCCGTGCTCTGCACTGACCGCTCCTTCAGTTTTCCTGTGGCTCTTTTCTTCTTTCCACGTTCAGGGCAGCTCTGACTGTTTCCTCTCTTTGTTCCACCAGTTCCTGTGGATGGCCTGAAGAACCAGAAGCTCTTTGATGAACTTCGCATGAACTACATTAAGGAACTCGACCGGATCATCGCTTGCAAGAGGAAGAACCCTACCTCCTGCTCTCGGCGGTTTTACCAGCTCACCAAGGTCCTGGACTCCGTGCATCCTGTAAGAGAGCAGCACGGGGTCTGCCTGGGCTCAGCTCGCAGTTAGCAGATTTAATTGGGGAACAAGAATTTGGGAGTGCAGCAGGGAGGGATCTTGTCCCTGCAAAAGCATTGGGAGATGACATTACTGCCCTTGTAGACATGGGCACTGTGTTCATGTTTGTACCTGCAGCTGCTGCTTTAGTTTCTTTTACTGACGCTTGTGTGCCGCTCATCTCCAGGAGCGATCCTGCTGGCTGTGCACCGCCCTGGCTGTATCCAGGTCCTCCTGCCCTTAAAAATAGAGGAGATGGGTGGGCAGGAGGTGGGAGTTTGCCCGCTGTCTTGTTGCTGTTCTGGAACAGCTGAGCTGGAATCAGGAGCATCAGCCTGTGTGAGCCAGGGCTCCTTCTATGGAGTAAAGAGTGCAGTGCAATAGACTAATTCAGATACACTTGTCACAGGTGCGCCTTGCAAGCTTGTGAAGTAGAGCAAATTAGTCCCTCGAAGGTTGTCAGAGCGTTTGTGATGCGGTTTGCTCTTTACCTATAAACACACCTTTGCAGGGATGGTTGGGCAACTTTCCCAAATCAGAATCCCAGGTTGGGCAGCAGAGAGAAGAGAGCAGCACAGTGCTCAGGGAGTGACAGCTGCGGGTCTGTCACTGCCAGCAGCTGCTCTTGTGCCTGGGTTCCTGAGCTGCCTCTTTTAGCAGTGAAAAAGTCTTGATAGGCAATTCTCGTCCATCGCCACCTAGCAGAAACCACAGTGCCCCAATTCCGATTCCATAGGTAAAGAAACACCACTGTTTGTGGCTTGGAGCTCTGCTGGTGAAGCGGGATCTTGGCCCTTCTGCTGCAGCCCCCTGCCCGTATAGTTAGTAAACTTACAAGTAACTCAGTAAGTAAAGCCAGCAGCGTCTACTCACCTGGCAAGGCAAGGCTCGTCTTTGTAACAGTGAGAAATGCTGCTGTTACAGGGGCCCACCGCCGTGGGAAGTTCATCTCAGTCCCTGCTGAGTGTGTAGGGGCCACACGTTACCCACCGCCCTCAGGGGGCTTCCATCCATAACGCTGCTGCTGGCCCAGCAGGGAGCCATGCGGAGGGCAGCCCTGGATCAGCTGCGCTGTGCTGTTCCTGCTGACCCTGCTCT
This sequence comes from Numida meleagris, assembly GCF_002078875.1. NCBI lineage: Eukaryota > Metazoa > Chordata > Aves > Galliformes > Numididae > Numida > Numida meleagris. Next base: position 483,147 of record NC_034416.1, read on the forward strand.
GCACCTTCCCTCAGAAATCACCCAGTGGGGAATTTTTCCCTAACAAACTTTCTTTCTTTCCTAGATTGCCAAGGATCTGCATCAGTTTACGTTTGATCTTTTAATTAAGGCCCATATGGTGAGTGTGGACTACCCGGAAATGATGGCCGAGATCATCTCTGTGCAGGTTCCCAAGATCCTGTCTGGAAAAGTGAAACCCATCTACTTCCACGCGGAGTGATCTTCCGGAGGGGCTCCCAGTCACATCGCCTCTGCCTCAGCCACCTCTGCCTATCGTTCCTGCACTACTGTACTGCAGTGCCTTGGGGAATCCCCTCCAAAGAGAAGACGTGCCGCCAGGCAGACAGTAGCAAACTCCTCCCTGCTGGGGTTCCTTCGATTTCTCTTTCTCCTGTGATACCTCTGACTGAAGTTCTGCTGGGGTCGGGCTGCTCGGTGCGCTGGGACACGCTGTCCGTGGCACCTGGTGGTGCTCTCTCCGCTGTTTTCCGCAGTGACTTTTAGTGGCCCGGGGCCATAGGAGAGTGGGAGCTGTGCCACCAGCTGTTGTATTTCCATAAACCAAAACAAGGTGAGGCACAGGCTGACCCTCTAAGTTTGGGTGTGGGTACCTTTACTAGCCTCCTCTGGGACTTCTTATTTGCGTTACGGTGCTGGGAAGCAGATGCATTGAATACTGCAGTAGCACAGCTGAGGGGTGGAAATGAATTACAACCCAATGAATGAGAGAACCCCTCAGAGCTGGAAGGCACCTGGCAGTCACCATGCGGGGCTGCTCAGCCCCACACTGCTCGGCCCAGCACGCGGCCACTGGAGGGAGGATGGGCTCTGCAAGGCTCCGGTGGCGATGGCCACCGCTTTCCCCCTGGGGCGCTGCTCCTGAGGAGAGCTGGATGCTGCCCACCCATGGTGCGCTCTCAGCACTCCCATCCCCATCCTGAACTGCTCGGACACGGCCGTGCAGCCTCCACAAGTGCCTGACGCCTCTCGGACCCCCAGCAGCCAAACCCCTGCCTGCGCTCCTGCCCTGCTCTGCTCACGCCGGGTGCCAGCACAGCCAGCTCCCCAGCTCCTCAGCTCCCTCACCCATCTGCCGCCTGCCCGAGCTGCTCTGCATGGCAGCAGGTGGGCGCCCCGGGAGCAAAGCAGCCAGGCCTGGTCCTGTGGGATCGGTGACTGCGCTCGTTAGCCCCGTCTTTGGGAGATGGCTGCGGTAACGACCTGCGGCAGTGGTGGCACCATCCTGCAGCTGCACAGCACCACACAGGGATGGAGCCATGTGCCAGGGAATGTGGGCGCCTCGTTCAGAGTGAGACGCATCAGAGGTTGATTCTGATGGCTCCCAGTGGTCTGGGGCATTGGACAGTCCCCCAGCCTCCACCTGGCAGACTGTGCTCACATGGCACAGGCAATGCTTCTGCTGCTGCTGCGGAGCTCCCTATGCGAGAGGGAGTGGGGCAGGGGCAGGCGCTGCACTCTGTGCCCCTGCATCACAGCCGCGTGTCAGGTGTCTTTGAAAGCAAAGGGAGCCGGGTTCAGCCCCTTGGTTGCCACGGGCACAGCCTCCTGGCTGCTGTGCGGGTTCTTCTGCTTCTGGGACCCATCTAGAGCTGAGCATAACTGCCAGCTCTGCAGGCACAGCCCATGGGTACAGCCGGGTTCTTCGCAAGCTCTTGCCAGGAACAAGCATTTAATGTTACAGACATTCTTCAATCGTGCTGTAGGGTTTTCATCAAGGGAGGAGGTGGGAAAAAAGCCACAGAACTATTGAACCAGTGCTCTCTCTGTACAGCCATTGGCAATGAGATCTCCTCTCCTGGCACGTGTGCTCATGCTCTTCCTCCTGAGGCCCCCCCACGTGGGCGGGCACAACCTGCAGGTCCTGGTGCGCTCAGCAGCATCTATCGCTGCGCCTTCCGTGTCGGTGTGATCTGCTCATATGTGCAAATGAGTCAAAGGGAGGCCCTGCTGGTCTGTTCCTCTGCTCTCAAATGTTTCCTGGCCGTTAGCACAGGAATATGATGAATAAGTGGCTTGGTAACACCCTGATCCCTGTCATCAACAGGAGCATGTTTTTGATCAGTCTAATTAGCCTCTTTGGAGGGCCTTACATTTTGCATAAGCTCTTGTCAGTAAGGTTTTCATTAGTTAATGAGTGTAAGTGCATCTTGCTGGGTATTTTTCTGCTGGGAGATGGGGAAGAAACCAGATTTAACAGGGACTTGCACCCACTTGCTGCTGCGAAGGGAGTGGGGCTGTGCAGGACGCTGTGCCCCAGCTGCGTGCCGTGCTCCCGCCCCATGCTCCCTGCTGCTCCGTGCTGCGGGGCTCTGTGGTGTGAGCCCCACGCGGGGCCCTGGGATGTGCCCTGCGCCTCTTCTGTTTCAAAGTCAATTTCTGCAGCGCTTTTTCGCCAAGCTGGCTGTTTGCAATGCTGATGGAGGGGTTGCTGGAGGATGGGGGAGCCGGGGGCAGTAGCACCTGAGTGTGTGTTTGCCAGGGGGAGATGAACGCTGTTTCTTGGTTTATTTCCATTGGCTGCTGCAGGAACTGAAAACAAAGAAAAGCTTAAGAAATACCAAAGTCCAGATCCCGCCGTATATCTTTGTACTCTTTGTTTTCTTTTGCATTTTTTTGTCCATTTTTGCTTTAATAAAGTGAAGAGAATCTCACCGTCATCCTAATCCTGTCACAGTTGACATGGGGGTCCCAGCTGAGCCCCCGCAGCTCCCGCTCCAGTGCAGGGCCAGCTCAGACCCTGGGCTCCCTGGGAAGGCACGGCACAGCCCAGCACTGCTGTGACACCGCTGCCTGCACGCCGGGAGGAGCCTTCTGCTCAGCTCTGGGAGAAAAAGAGTTAAACCCCAGCAGGGAGCACCCTGCCCTGTACACGGGCCAGGAACAGCAGCGGGTCAGTGCTGGGGAGCTCAGCTCTGTTAGTGCACAGAACGGCTTTGCACCCTCCAGCCGGGCCAGGGCCGTGTGCCACAGCCACACAGCTGCCACTGCCGCGGGGATCTCCCCCGAGATATTTTGATAGCAAGCTTATGCTAAACATATGTATACATATATATAGGCATGCCCCCGTTTATACTGCTGGAGGTAGCTGTTCTATGTACTGCTGATGAGCATTCTTTCTGACCGCACGCTGAGCACACCTGGGTGCTCATCCGGAGGTGAGGCAGCGGGTGCCAATAGTAACAGAAGCTTTTGGTTTATGTTCTGGGGCTCTGCACTGCCCAGGTTTCCCAGGCCCATCCTTGCACGGCACGGATGCAGCGCACGGGGGGGTCCCAGCGTGCAGCTCCCCTTCCACAGGGTCTGGCCGACTGGGACGGGGTTGCATGTGAGGAGCGCCCTTTGCCTCTGCTTCCTCAGCTGCACAAAGCGTCCGTGCGCTTTAGGGCGGAATCCTGGGGCTGCGCCTGTTTTCTCACCGTTTCTAAGCAGATTTTTTAGAGGCACAGAAATACGTTCTTACAACGTAATGACCGCTGGAATCGCTCTGGTTCCTGCTGCCTGATGGGAGCGGCCACAGCCGAGTGCCGACGCCGCCTGTCCCTGGCTGCTGGGGACGGTGCTGTGCCCCAGGACTGGGGGTGTGGGGCTGCCACCCACCCTTGGCACAAAGCTGCAGGATGCTGCTCCAGCGCTGCGTCCAGGGGAGGCGTGGGCCTCCAGAACAACGGCTCTGGCTGTGACCTGCCCACAGCCGTGTTCTCCCCTTCTGGTCTCTGCTTTGAGGAAGCAAGGAGGGACTTTTGTTCATCCCTATTGAAAAGAGCAGGAAAAAATCTGCATTTATGATTCAAAAAGTACATATCTGCAGCAAACATAAAACCACAGTAAATTTATAATAAGCTGCTCTCTGTGCCGGGTATTTTGTGTTCTGTGGCAATTTAACGCTGGTTTATTTGTTAACTTGTCTCTGTAATAAAAAGAGTTCTCTATATTGTTACACTTTATTTCCTTTGCAACAAGCCCCAAAGCCCGTTGCTGGTGCCTTCCTCCTGGGGAGGACTCCCAGCCCGCAGCTGTACTCATGGCAGGAACTGAGCACAATGCCTTTGTGACTGCTTGCTTCGCCATTGCTAAGTCAAGTCCTGGAGCAATCTCCATGGGATTACCAAAAGAAAAGGAGCGGGGACCCACGGACTCGGCCCAGTTCTGCCACTGTTTCGCTGCTGGTTTCCGAGCTGAGCAGCAGCTCCGTCCCATCCCATCCCATCCTGCCCCATCCCAGCCCGGTGGGACTTTGCTGCTGCGTGCCGGCCTCCACCCACTGCAACGCCTGCTGCTTTGCTGGAGCACTCGTGTCATTCTGTGAGGGGTGCAATGTCACTGCACCTCCGTAGCCTTTTCCACCGCTTCTCAGAAACGGCGCTTTGCCCGAATTCGTGGCCTTTGAGGCCAAATTCTGCTTCTAGAAAAAGACAGCGGTTGGACTATTGCCATTGTTTTCACTTTCTTTGTTGTTTTTCTTGATTGGAACTATGACCTGCCCCAAATACATGGAACACAGAAAACAGAGACCTACGACACGCTGCCACTGGGGCCGGGCAGCGGTGGCACCGCGCTGCCACGAGACGCGGTGTGGGATGCGACCCCGACATCGCCACCAACCGGAGGAGCCCAGGACAAAGACAGGACCCGCTGCGCTGCACTGGGGGCAATGAAACGCCCCAGCCCACGCCTGGCTCCTCCCAGCCCCCGGCCCGTGCCGTGCTCTGGCCACACCGCCCCGCTCCGCGCTCGGCTCTCTTGTAACTTCAGATCTGTTGCTGTTCAAAGTACAGTACAGGCAGAGTCTTGTTTGTGGGAGCGCTGCTGTGCGCTGCATTCAGCTTTTATTTCAGTTATGTGCATGAGAAATGCTGTTCAGTGTAGCAAATAATAGATGTTGAGGATGCCAGGAATAATTGGGTAATTTCTAAATGGATGAGGCTGTGCGCTGGGTAATTCACAGAGGCTATTTTTCACAGCCAGATTTTTGCTATTAATTATACGGCTGAGCTGTTATTTCTTCACCCATCAGCTGACTGATCTCTTCATGTATGTATGTCTCTTTGGGTCTTTTAAGAATAAATTTCATTTGATTAATGTATTTCTCGAAGCGAGGCGCTAATAAAGGCCAGTGTCCTCCTCCTTCGTTGTTGCTCTCAGTATCTTTACGAGCAATTGTAAATCCATTCCTCTGTCACGTGGTTATGAAAGGGACCCGTGCTCTGCAGGTAATGAAACAGCTGTGGACCAGCCCCTGCACGGGGTCACAGTTTGGTCACTGTGAGACCCCCCACCTGCTCTGCCCACACCTGAAGCGTCTGCTGCTGCTGCTCAGCCTCCAGGTGAACTGCATCAGGAAATCTGCAGCCAGCCGCAAATTAATGGTGGTGGCAGCTGTGGATGGGCCCTTTGATAACACAGCAGGAGCGAGCAGCTTGCTGGGCAAGCTACTCTACTACTGTAGCAGTCCTACACAGAAAGGTGTTTGCTGATGGAAGAAACTGAACAGCAGTCAGCGGCCAGATGTTAAAGGTAAGGAAATGCTTTAGAAGTGTGCAGTGCAGCCCGTGCCTCTGCCAGGAGCTGCAGTGGGGGCTGCTCCCCGCACCCCCCCTTCCCCCTCCTCCCCCCCCGGCAGAACGGTCCCGCTGGGCCCGGCCGGCGCCCTTCAGATCGGTGACAGCATCAGAAACGCGTTGTGCTCTCCGGAAAAACACAAACAAGGAGAAAAAAAAGCCGCCCCACAGGGCTGCGGTTGGGAGTCATTTATTTGGGCTGAGGCGAGCTCTGCCGCCCCGCTAACCGCAGCGCAGGCTGACACGGGATAGCAGCAGGAACGCGGCGCTGCGGGGATGCCCGGTCACCGTGCCCCGCGCCGGCGGGCAGCGCAGCGACGCTCGGGGGCTCTGCAGGGCGCTGCCCAGCGCGCACGCATCGGGACGGCCGTGGGCGAACCGCAGCCCCGGGAGAGCGGCACGCAGCGAACGCGGCCTTGGCCTCGGCAGGGACCGCAGGGGGCGGGGGGCTGTGAGCGGCTCCAGGGCAGCGCGGGAGCGGGACCGGGACCGGGTGCGGGGCTCCTCCCCCCGTTGCCTCCCCTGGACACAGGAGCGGGCACCGCAGCGCCCGGCAGCCCCATCTGCACAGCACAGCAGCGCGGGCGGCTCGTGCAACGTTTGGGCATTGTTTGCAGAAGGCAAAAACCACGCATGGACTTCATTTAACTTCATGGAAACTTTATAAACATCGAAGCTCTGTGCGCTGTTTTGGGACCAAACGGCTGCGGCGCTGACAGCCCGGGCTCCCCCAGCACAGCACAATGCAGCGGCTGCACGCCCGGCCCAGCACAGAGACCCCAGCCAGCACAGACGTGCGACAAACACATTTAAAAGGACACTGAGACGTGTTCTTAATAAGCCACTTCCTTCCCCTGTTAACAGCACTGAGGGTGACAATGAGCCTCGGCTTTTTCCTTTTTCAGACTCCACTGCTGTCCCACAGGCATCGGTGCGAGGGCACACGCACGGTGCTGGATTGGTTCTGGAGCACTGGGACAGAACCAACAGCTGCCACTGCACACAGCTCGGTCCTCAGATCAGAAATGGGGAGCAGCGTGGGGTGACACGACGGCTGTGACAGCTCTGGGGACGAAGCTGCCCATGCCCAAGGAGCACCCCTGCCCTGGGCACTCGATGCTGAGCTCTGAGGGCGGACGTGTGGCCAGAAATACAATGCACTCCGGTTTGATGCTGCTCACCCCCCGTCCGCTCACGAGAGGGTGCAGCAGAGGGCTCAGCTTAGCATGGAGAAGCCCTGAGATGCTGCTGCATGTCATGTAGTCTAGGTGGTGACACTACGCCTTTTTTTTAAAGCCACTGTTCCATGCCACTGTGCAGAGTACGAGTACAGGAGCGAGGAGCTGGGGCACTGCAGAAGCCCACGGGAGCGGAAGCACCACGGACACAGCGCTCGTGTGCCTGGTGAAGGCCAGCACCACGGCCAGGAAGGAAGCAGGCAGGGGTGAGACACACACAGAGCCAAGCACCCACACAGCACAGAGCGCGGCCACAGCCTCCGGCCCACACAGCTGCACTGGGCCCGGGAGGACGAAGCGCCTGGGAAGCGCTGACGGGAATGTCTGCAACCGCCCTGGGAATGCTCCCGGCGCCCAAGGGAAGTCACTGAAAACAGAGAAGCTGCCTTTGGACTGGTAACAGAAAGCAGGGAAGTGCTACGGCTCAGTGCTGAGCCCTGATGTCGGCCGGAGCCGCAGACCTCTACACAGGCGCTGCGAGAGGTCCCGGCTTGGAGAAACGCGTTCCCCTTCCAGGCCACAGGCATCAATACAATACTGCTGCTGAGGGAAAGAGAGGGAGATCTCTTGGATTGGAAACTAATGTAACAAGCAAACAAGAAACTGTGTTCCCCTTAGAAAAATGTTGGGCATTGACCCATGCTTTTGGAGTTTCAGTTCCTCCCCTCTGTGCTGGCTCAGCAGAATAACAGCAGCCTCTGAGACTTCTGCTGGGTCCGTGGGGAGCAGCTCCAGTTGCAGGAGGAGCAGGGCTGTGCCTCACTGCTCCCCGGTGGCTCCTGCTGCCCTGCCAGCCCTAGTGCGAGCAGCGCTGCCAGTAACGCACATGGAAAAGCACACCACTGCTTCGTGAGCCAGGAGAACGTGGTGGAGGGGACGAGCATCTCGAGGCAAGGATGCAACTGCCGGTCATTCTTCCCCAGCATCCAAGCACGGGGAATCAGCATATTGAACTTTGACTGTGACGTCTGTCCAAGGTCACCCTTCACCAGGGTTATTTCAAAACGTGAGCAGGTGCACAGAGCTCCCACCTCCGCTGTCCCTTTCTCAGCCCGAGGACGGCCCCTGCCCGACTGCGCGGGCAGAGAGCAATGGCAACAGGGCTGGGAACAGTTCAAGACAAACGTGTGGCAATGGCCTTCTCTCCATTTTTATCTCCTCCTAATTTCTTGAGCCACTTCTGACAGCACACTCTGAAATTATCGTCCAGTATGATAGCTGCTCTCCAGGTCATTTGAACTGGAAAAGTCTTAGCTGTGACACGTCCATTTCACAAGCACAGAACATCTCCTCGGTCTAGCTGGGCTGAGATGGTTGCACTGTCTGAAAGAAGAAAACAAGCGTGGCAGCGTGCAGCAGTGTATGTTCATCAGTGACAGCAAACCCAGAACCAGAATAAACCCAGGTCTCGGCACCGCTGTTTCCACAGTGCTCTTGTTTCCCCTGTCTGCTGCAGCAAGGAGCTCAGGAGCAGCAGAGCAGGCTGGGTCTGCTGAGCAACGCCCGCCAACGGAGAGCACGCACCACCCCGAGTCCTTACTCCTTACCCTTCCCTTGTCAAGGGTCTCCAGCAGAAAGGACATTTCTCCCAACCCCTCCTCTGAGATCCCACTCCCTCCCCTGGACTCCCACCACCCCGTCTGCTGAACTGAGGACAACCACGTGGTTTTGGCTGATTATTGTTACAAGCACGTACCTTTAGTCTCAGCTCTCATCACCTGGGATCCTGCCTTGTGGAGATGAAGAACTAAGCGCAACGGAGTGAAAGAAAATAGAAAACAAGAATGAATGCAAATAAACAGAGTGACGGGTAGCAGTCAGCTCAACGATGTATTTTCAAGTGAAGAAATCACTGTTGACAATGGAGACAATCAACTTTTATCAGCTTCTCAAAGTCTGACATGCAAATCTATTTGCGCTTTCGGCAGAGCTTGGTGATCGTTAAGAGCAGGAAACTGAGGATTATTTGAGCAGATATTTTCTAAATGAAATCTGCCAGAAACCACAGCGCCTGCAATCCAAAGCCCTGCTGCCACCCCGAGCCCGAGGGCTTCCATGTGCAGGCCCATGTGCCCCCATCACAGCCCACCCGGCCGCGTGGAGCTACGCCTTGCACAGACAATACGTGCGGGTCCCATCGCTGCCTGCTGCTGCCACGTCCCAGCCCTTCTCACCTCTCCCATGATCTGCCCCACTCTGCCCTCTACAAAGGCTGAGACATAAGAACAGTATGGACTACGCTAACTTAAACCCACACGTGATGATGTGTTTACTACTTAGTGGATTTATGACTAATTTTTCATGAAGCCTGTATCTGGAACGGGTTTGCACTCAGGGCTCTTTGTTTAGGTCGGTGTTTCAGCTGGGCCCAACTCCTGCTGGCTGTGCTGGAGCCATGGGCGGCCCCCCCAGGGGCTGGCTCTGTGCCCCCAGGCAGGGCCGCTGCTGCAGCACGGCAGCTCTGTGGCTGCAGGCTCACCTGCTGGTCCTTCGGGACGCTGTCTCAAAGAACTTGGTCCTGGAGGCCACTCTGCAAACAGAACAAGAGAGGAGGTCACTCCAATTATCTGGTAAGGCCATTTACTAATCAGAGAGCATCTGTGCCATGGAAAAGAACAGGAGAGTTAGCAGACACTGAAGATGATCCCTTCCTAGTGATGTCTTTCTGCACTCCTCTTGCTCCCAGCTCCTCTTCGTGCTTCCTGCACCCTGCTCTGACCCAGCAGCCCTCGATCACTTTTAATTACACAGCTTATTTAAATGTTCTTGCTCAAAAACCTGTCTGCTGCTGTAAATGTGCACTCGTCACTTTTTATGGCCTCTCCACTTATTACGTGCGTCACATTAAGCTTCCAACTGCCCTCATAAAAGGAAAAGTTATAACAAGTGATTCAGGAGAGCGAAGGCAAAGCCCGTTCCTGCCCTGCAAGCGTGGAGCTGAAACTGACGGCACCTTTCCCGGATTAAGGAGTAAAGACAGAGGACATCACGCAGCCAAACAAGGGGCTCTCAGCAGAAAGCGGGGGCTGCAGTGCAGCAGACTTTCTTGGCGACAAAGGTTTTTGCTATCTCCTATCACCACAGGCACTGGGCAGGTGGGAACCTCAGATCTTAGAGCTTAAGTCTGGTGGCAGAGCATCAGGTGAGCATGCAGGGAGAACAGCCCAAGAATCCATGGAGTGCATCCTGGTGAGGGCACGGCGGGGCTCAGGGCAGGGCTCTGTGGTATCTCTGCCAAACCGCTCCTGGGTGCTGCTAACTCTGCATATTTGGTCACTTCTTCCTTTTTTGCTTTTCCTACCCACGAAGACAGCAGGGTTTCTGTCTCTTTAAAAACTGGAAGAAATCTGATGATGAAGCTGAATTGCATCCAATTCCTTAATGGAGATCCAAGCAGGATCTCTCCTTTCTTGGGAAACATCTCATTTGAGAGACTCTCGTTGCAGAGGCAGGCAGGGAGGGAGCTCCAGCTGCACTGAGAAAAGAAGTAACTGAGAAGATGATGGAGAGGGAAGTCAGCCCCAAAGCTACGCCAGACAAGGCTCAGAGCTTTGTTTTTCCTGCAGTGTGTTTGCTTTTGCTATGGCCACGCTCCTCCCCAGCTGTGCCCTAAGGGCAGAGCCTGATCTAGCTCTCACACAGCTTTTCCAAAGTGACTCAGACCCCTGCCCATCGAAGGGGATGAGCACGAGCTCCAGCCATCCTACACCAACAGCACTGGAAACCAGCGTGGTGTTTTTCCTTCTGCTCTTCCAGCACCCCTGGTAGATGGCAGCAGCTCCTGCTGCCAGGTGGCCCTGTGCCCCCCCGCCCTCCCCCCACCCCTGGGGCCAACAGCCCCGGGCTGAGCTGCGGCCCTGCACCGTGCTGCCTGCCCAGCCACTGGCTTACACGGAGGAAGGCATTTCCTCTGCTGTCCCTGCTATCAGGTCCGGCCTCTGCTCCAGCTTCTGTGGGATGGGAGCCCTGCACGGTGGGTCTGGAGGTCTCACGGGGGGACGTGTTATCACAGGCTTATCACCATGGGACCGCGGCTTGGGGACACCGTCGTACTCGCCTGCAAGGCAGAAGATTACAGACACTGCGTGTGAAGCTTTGCAGAGGATTAGGTGTTTGTGAAGATGCATTACTGAGTCAGTGGGCTTGGTTCTGTCTGTCCATCCACCTGCTCCAGCTGACGGCAGCCAACAGTCAGAACTAGGGACCAGCCAGGAAAACACTGTTCCCGTTCTAGACCTGGCCACTTCTGTCGCTCAGAAATACTGCAAGGGCTGCACTCCTGACCTTCTGATTCAGACATCTCCCCTGCTAGAGAGTCCTATTTCTGATTAGAAATTAAGTAACAAATGTTCCTGTATTTGGTAAGCTATTAATTGTTGCAGCTACTTGACCAGATCTCTGTCAACCTTTTAGTTGCTAACTCTCATTGTACTTCAGCGTGTTAGTTCAAACACAGGATCACAGAAGGGCTTGGGTTGGAAGGGACCTCAAGGATCCAAGTTCCAAGCCCCCTCTGCAGGCAGGGCTGCCAGCCCCTGGATCGAGCTCTGGGTCAGGTTGCCCAGGGCCCCATCCAACCTGGCCCTGAACACCTCCAGGGAACGGCAGAGCAGTGGGGGGCAATCCCCCCCTCGCCAGCTGCCACCTCTCTGCTGATGCAGCCCAGGATACTGGTGGCCTTCCAGGCTGCCTTCATCTACCAGGACCCCTAAGACTTTCTCAGCAGCACAAGTCCTTAGCCACATTTCTTCCACTTGCATTTGTAAATTCTGATCCTGAACTCCCTCTTTGCTAAGCTGTATGACTGGAATGTCTCGATAAAAGGCCTATTTTCTAATCCTTCCTGCTGGCTTCTCCAGTTTTTCAGAATTACCCCCAAGCTGTCCACACTAAAGCGTGATGCAATGTTCCAGCACTGATTTTGAAGCGTCCATATAGCTGCAATATAACTTTATTACTAATTCAGTGTTCTCCTATTTATGTGTCCCAGGACCAGCAGCCGATTTTGTTGCGCTGTCTCCAGATCATGCTGTCAGCACGCTATGTGTGATAATGAGACATCAAATCTGTGAGTACTAAATGTAGTTGCTGTACAAGGCAATTTTGAAAACTATCTTACTCTTCCAGAGGCAGATTTCCACCTACCATTTATGCAACACATTTAAATTAAGCCAGTAGTGTTAGTCAGATGAACTTTATGTTTGCGCTACCCAGACAGACCTTTTATTCTTTATTGTATGTGGGAGTCATTTGTCAAGCATGCAGCCCCATTTTAATTTTCTAAATACAGGACCGTGAAGCTTTTGGAGGATGACAACATCTAAAAAGCACTGGAGAGTGCAGAATTGAACTTGGCAATGGCAGAACTAGCAGTATTTCTTGTTTACAGCCACCGTCCTGAGGATCTCACCCAGCTCAGCTCTGAACACACGCAGTTACAGCACCGAGTGCCGCCTGGTGAGCGGCGTGCCGGCACCGTGAGGGACAGCGACAACCACACGGACACACGAGCGCCGTCCTTCAGGGGATGGACAGCACCAACTCAAATTTGGCCCCAAACTCACTATTTATACCTATCATACAGACGTAGAACGCATACTGAGCCGCTGCGGCCGTGCCGCGGGTGTGCCGCTGCTCACCATCTCTGCCGCAGCCGCCCGGCCGGGGCGCGGGTCTCCTGGCCTGCAGCGTGGAGGTTCGCAGGGCAGGGCTGCTCACCACGCCGTTGGCAGCTTTGCCGGCCAGCTTCACACCTCCGTCCTGCAGCCTGGCCACCAGCTTGCCCACCTCCAGCTCCGCAGGCGGCCGCCCCGGTTCCTCCCCCCCAGGCCGGGGTGCGGGCAGGCGGCTGCGGAGCAGTGGTCTGGGGGCCTCCGTGCTGATGCTGCCGTTGGGGGTCTGGCCGAGCTGGTCTGCTGCGGAGCCAAGGGACAGACAGACGAGTTAGGGACAGACAGACGGGTTAGGAACGAGTGTGGACGCGCAGCCAGGCAGCGACTGGGGGCTGCTCTGCCAGTGACAGAGCCTCACCCAGTGCAACGCAAACACAGGGGGCTCAGGCACACGCTGAGAATACACAACACTGAAACAATGCTGAGTGTAACAGAATAGCCCAGTGAGATTTAAAAAAAACATGCAGCATTCCTGATAGGAGAAGTATCCCTCATCTCATCCCTTTCGCTGTGCTGAAGAGTCACATACAGCTGCCAGAGCACGGCTGTGAAATGGGCTGCACCCTCCAACCTGGCGCGGTCGGGAGCTAATGCCTCTGCTGCCACTTTGCACAACATTTACAAGCAAGGTAAGAAGGTAAATGCTCCAACGAGAAGTCTTGCAATTTTGTAGAGCTGTTTGAGTCAATCATCTTGTGCCAGTGCAGAGAGCTACAATTGCAGCATTATGCCTAAAACATCACAGCTCTGAAAACTAGAATGGGTGAAGACTTACCAACTCTTCTGGTGATTATGTGACCTAGGGCACAGCTTGGAACAACAGTTAGAGCAAATCAGATGCAGAGAGAAACACGATTTTAAATCAGTGTGCCTTTAAATATGACAATAAGGAGCTTACCACCAAATGAATTTAACAGCAGAATTGCACTTAGTCTAGAAAACCCCTCACTTGGCCCTGGGAAAAGGGGCCTCCCCGCCGTGGCTCTGAAGGCACAGCTCCCTGCACACCCCCAGGGGGAGGGCTGCGGGACGCGGCTCACTCAGCACACAGCACCCGCAGCTCTGCGCCTCGGCTGCGCCTGCACTGCGCTGCACCCCCAGCTCTGAAGCCTCAGAATGTTTTCACCGGGCTTCTCGTGTGCAAGGAAGTTTTAGAACGCAGAATGCTGCGAGTAGTAAAAGCAAAAAAGCCCCGTGCAGTTTGAGTTGTGAGGCGATGTGACCCCTGATGATTAGTTCTTACTTTCCTTGCTCACTGAACACCAGAACTCACTGTCTGCCACGCTGATGCCCTTGTAAAAGCAATTCTGTTATTATTTACATTGCTCCTGAAAAGGAGTTAAAAGAAATCGGAGGAGTGAGGGAGAGCGAGGGTGCCGGAGAGCAGCTGAACTGACCTCCACTTTCTTCCACGGAAGCCCCAAGAAAGACATGTCGTTCCCGCAGAGGACGTTTGGAAATGGTGATGGGCTTGTGCCTCCGGGCAGCCACCCTGGGGGGAGGCACTGGTGGGGCAGCGCTGTCCTCTGGGGGGCCAGAGTAGATCTGTAAGGGCAGAGACATCTTCAGATGATGCTCACCAGAGCGCGCGGCGTTCCCAGGGCGGCAGGGAGCTGCTGCAGCAGCCCCACGCTTCGGGGACGGGCGCTGCAGCCGTGCATGGCTGCTGCCAGTGCTGCTGCCTCCCTGCAACAGGCAGCCTCTGCACACCTGATTCAGCCACGGCGGTACCGCGCTAATTAACACAACAAGATCACAATACGGAGAAAATGTGCAGAAGCAAATTATCTCAGAGCAGATGAAGTCAGCTTTGAATCTGATATGTTCTGAGAAGCGTCAAGTTTTCCGCACTAGCGAGGAGATACAATCTGCAGCAAGCACCCAAACAAGCTGCTGCATTGTTTGAGATTTAACAGCAAAAACACCTTGGGTCTTGGCTTACAATGAAGTATGTGGCACCCTCAAATTAGCTCAGATGAAATACTGGCATAGAAACAATGCTGGTTAGCAGCTCTATCTCCTTTTCTCACTGCTCAAATGACACCTATTTGGTTGGGGTTAATTTAGAGGCTTTTATTTATGCCAGAGCCCTTTTTAATAGCTGAAAAAAGAATACAGCCTTTGGGCAGTCTTTGATGATATGAAACAACACATTAAAGCGCCACACCAACTGCTTTTGCTTTTTTCCCAGGGACATCAACTGAATTCACATCGGGCCTCCAGGAGCGGATCAGTGCGGAGGGGCGGCAGGAACTGCTGGGAGCCCATGGCACAGCACAGCATGGCAC
>NC_034416.1:498264-506241 GCF_002078875.1 Numida meleagris
GCACGGCATGGCACGGCATGGCACGGCACGGCATGGCACAGCACAGCACAGCATGGCACAGCACAGCATGGCATGGCACAGCATGGCATGGCACGGCATGGCACGGCACAGCATGGCATGGCACAGCATGGCATGGCATGGCACAGAATAACACAGCACAGCACAGCATAGCTGGACCATCTTGGCAGGGTTGGCATGAAGCGGCTCAGCCCCAAGGATGAGTTCAGCCCCAGCACAACCAGGAGCAGGGTCACCTCCCCTCTGGCACATCCTGCAGTATGGAGGAACCCACAGATATCTGTCCCTCAGATAAATTCTAACAGGACATTCTGATTTGATGAAGGATGTCATCTTTGTAACTAAAACCATGTGCCTCCTTCTCCCAGGCAAAAATCACGAGCCTCCACGCTCTCAGACCTTTTCCCTCCCAAGGGCTGGCAGTGTGTCCTGCAGTGGGGATGGCACTGCCCGCTGCTCCCTGGCGCCTACAGAAGTACCACAGACCTCTGCTCTCACGAGATGCTTTTCACCACTTGAAAACCACGCTCAAACCCCACCAGGCCACTCTTTTTAAGATGCAAGTGCAGCTTCTCCTTTGATTCCGCCTTTCAAATAAAAATCCAAGTCAAACAACTTGAAGGTACAAAGATATTGACAGATCCTCGCATTTAGAAAGTTTGCACAGCGAAGAGGCATTTCCAGAGGGATCGACTGATTTAATTTAGCTGTGGCACTGGTACACAAGCTGCAGAAAGAGTAATTATCCCCAAAGACTTCATGAGTAGTTACTTTGTCCTTACTCTTCATATTACACCATCTAAGTAATATCTCTCTTCCTGCAGGCTCATTTGAATTGTTTGCATATGCGTGAGCTGAAGACACTTCCAGCTCCAACGATGAACTTACACGCTCAATCTAATAAATGTTACTAACTTCACCTTATTGCTGAAGAAATTAAAAGCAAGCAGAGAGATGTCTGGCTTAATTAAACATTGAATCCCACCTCTTGGAGGTGGCAGGGTGAACCGCATGTTGACTCAGGCTGAGCAGGGCTGGCACGAGAGCGACAGCAGAGGCTGAGCGCGGCAGCAAGCACTGCGAGCATCCCAGCACACAAACCCTCTGCTGGGAGAACTGACAAGCATTTGCAGTCACCCACAGAGCAAGCAGTATGTGATCCTCACGAGCTTCGTGTGCGGATCCTCCCGAGTCCCTCTGAGCTCTTTCATCCTGCTTTTCTGGTTTCAAGCCTCGGCACCACAATGGACTCTCACACCACTCATTTGGTCTCTGTTTGGTCTCTGACTCCACATCCACTTTTGCAGCAGCCCTTCTCCTTCGGCTCTGGCCTCCTCGTCCATTCCCCAGCAGGGATGTTCCCCTCCTCCCATCCGCTGCCATCGCTGGGCAGCCAGCAACCCCTTCATTCACAGATGCCATCAAACTTCCCCTTCCTTCAAGACACAAGAGATTCTTCAAACACTCTATAATTTAACATGCTATGAAGGACCAAACTCATGCTTAGGAACCTGGAGCACAGCGCTGCCCTCAGCACAGCGCACACAGGCTGGGTGCTGAACCTTTCTCTAACAGCTCAGCTCGGCAGCAGCTCCCTCCCCAGCCCCCACACCCGTGCCTGCGAAGCCCTGTGCGCAGTGGAATCATTCTCATCAATCTTTCAATACTTGGTTGCTTTGGTATTTTTCCTGCAGTAATGGTCAGGCAGTGCCATGTCCTGGATCGTGCCTGCCCAAAACAGTTACGCTCCGGTCTGTCTCCTGGCTTCAGCACAAGAAAGCATCGTGCCCCGTCACCTCCAGGCAGAGAACAGTGCTTCCAATAAAGATGCTTATGTTATTAAAAAAGAAAAGCAAAAACTACAGGCAATAGCGAGGAGCACGCTTGTTAGGCTGTTTGTTTCCTTAGGAGGCATTTCAGAGCAGCATATTTTAAAAGAAAAGTGCCACCCCTGAAGGAGACCACAAAGGAAGGAGCCAGAGCTCCCAGCCGTTTCCGCAGCAACACTTGGCCTGCAGGCGGGGAGCGGTGGCACAGCCCCTACCTTCCCGAAGTGCTCGATGAGGATCTCCACCACGATGTTCTGGAACTTGATGTTCATCATCGCGGCCACGGTGTCCTCCTGCGCCCGCATGAGGGTTGGCCCGAAAATCACCCCCATGTTGGACGGTGACATCAGATTCTCTCGGCTGTGCTCACACACGCTGCGGAGAGGTGAGAAAGAAGGAATCGTTTGTAGTTTTTGTTATTTTTCTACATCAATCTTATTCTAAGGAAATCAGCAAATACAGCAAGAATCAGCGGCTCGTTTTTCTTCACTTTGTTTCACCAGAACCTGTTCCCCCCCAGCAGAGACCCGGCGTGCCCCTAGCTGTGACGTGCTCCATCTTCGGCCAGGACGACTGCCTGGGACCGCAGCGCGTTGGCTGCGGTTCTGATCGATCTCTTTCTCCTTCTGATTCCTAAATCTGCACGCAAAAGCCATCTGTGCAGCACATCCCCGAAAGGAATCATTTCATTTGGAATCTCCTATTTATCCCAAACTGACTGTTGGCTTTAATTTTTTCTCTCTGAATATAGGGAGGACACTGGAGAATCTCATAAACTTCCAGAGCATCTTCCTTCTGAAAGAAGCACAGTTTTCAAAGAACAGAGCTCTCTCTATTCAGTTTGAGAGGAACACACAAGCCTGCGGAGCGCACCAATTACGACTGAAGCATTAACCACCTAGGTGGACACTACATGTTTTCAAAAGCAGCCAGCTTCAGCTCTGAATGCCAAAGGAGAGAGGCTCTGATGCTGAAATTTAATGAATTCTTTGCACTGTAGCTCCCCTTAGAGAGGTTTATCTCATCATAAAGGGGGTAGGGAACAGAATTTAAGCGTAAGCACTTTGAAGAATAAACATAACAACCACCATTCCAGTGTTAGCTTCATCAGACTGCAAGCCAGATGCTCTCATTCTGCCACATACACAGGGAGGCTTCAAAAACACACAAACAAGCACGAAGGGCTGGGAGCAGGCTCCAGCAGGACTGCACCACCTGCATTCCTCACCCAACAGAGGGCACGGCCCCAAGCGCTCGGTGTCGAGCGAGAGGGTGTGGAAATCCCAGAGCTGCTTATTTCTGCAGCAGTCCGGCTTTGAAAGAGACTCCTCCAAGGATCCAGAGCGAGCCTGTTCACTCAGCAGCCACTGATCCTGCTCCTTCCTGACCCACACACAAGCTGCTGCACAGCTGCTCCCCCACGGGATGCAGAGGGCAGAGTTTCTGCACCAAGCCTTCCCATTCGGTGTGATGACAAAGCAGGAAAATTCCCTTTTTCCCAGCACAGTGCTGGTGCCATCACCATCAAGTAAGTGATGCCTTCAGTTACTCACTGGCAGAAGCAAGAGGAAGCGGTGCCGCCCAGCAGCACCAAGCACCCACTGCTAGCTCACCTGTATGCTGAAGCCTTCGTGCTGCTCTATGGGCTCAGGCCATTGAGCTGGAGATAAAATCAAAGCATGCTTCACGTGCAGCCCAGGGGCACAGGTCTTACAGCCGTTCTGAAGCCCAGACCTAACGTCCTTGTTAGCTGGACTGAGAGGCGACACGTTTATAGCTCTGCTCTCTCAGATGGTACTTTCATTTTAGAACTGCTCCTTGCTTTGTGCTTGTCAGAAAGGGAATGGAAGCGGCAAGCAGAAAGAGGAGCATCACTTAGTGCAGAGGGTAGCAGGGATCATCATACCATTCGTGCAGTCAGAATGTAAATTCCTAGGGGGACAGTGGTGGATACAGTTTTACAAACCTGCCACAAGAAAAGGCTTGCTCTGCCGATTCCATTATTCCTCTTAGTTTGGCTTTAGAGAAAAACATCTGCTTACTTGACTAGGTGTCGTATGAGGAGCTCTAACATCTCTCTGTTCTTGTCAGGTAGTTTATAGACCAGGGCGTGAATGGCTCCCAGCCTGTAGTCCAGGTTCTCAGATTCTGGAGAGAAGTAACAACACAGAGAAAAGTGTCTTTTAAAATAAATATATAAAAGAAAAGTCAAACAAAATCTGTGGGAGCCGTTCCATCTGCAACACAGGGCAGGCTGGCCGAAGCCAGTGATGGGAAGCAGAAGGAAAATGAGATTACACAGCAACAGAGTAATCACTGTGAGAAACAAAGTGAAATGGAAACAGGGAGAAATGAAGCTTGAAAGGGAGCTCAGGGCCGGGCTCTTCACTCAGCACAGGGACGGGCTGGGCATGGCCAGGTCCTGCCCTTCCAGCTCGCCCTGCACCAGGGGAACCCCACGGCCCATTTGCTGGGCATCTCCTTGGCCCAGGGAGCTGCAACACAACAACAAGGGAAATTGAACTGTGGAAAAAATGGAGTCCTTGACCCAAAGAGGTCACGTTCAGAAGCATAAATAATCAACAAACAATAACGTAGTCAATGTGAAAAGAATAGTGTGGGATCTCGGTGGCTGGGAAGCTTAATGGTGCAAGTTCTGAAGGAGGAAAGAAAGGGATTATGGTTTTGCACAAACTCAGCCACCACTGGTTTAATCAGTGCCGAAACTAATACAGCTTGGGCTTGAGCACAGTCAGTGGGTGGCACAAGATTTTCCTTTACAAGAAAGAACAAGTGTTAGTAATTTTCCAAGGGTCCAAAGTGAGGAGAGGCGGGGATTTCTCCTGGCCTCCTACTGACTCCCAGCAGACATGGGGCTGCGGAGGATGCCTTCATACAAAACGTTTCTGAGTGTGCCATGAATTTCCGAATGCCAGCACCTTCATGCTGACAGGATGACTAACTCCCTGTATCCCCCTGCTCTCCACATCAGCATGCTGGCTCTCAGCAGCCTGAGGATGCAGCTCAGAATACTATGGCTTATTTGAAATGGCCGTAATCACAGGACAGCTGAGGACTAGCTGGGTGAGCACAGGCCGTGTCCTGTTGGCTTACCTATGCTACTTGGCTAACCTCTGGTAATGTTGGCTGTGACTCAGTCCCGAGAGGTGCAGAATGAAAACACATTTCTGGTACCAGTAAATGCTTTGGATTCAACATCCCAGGCCAAATTTTGTGATCTAAAGGATCACCTAACTCTGCCTGGCAACATCACATCGCATTCCCTCACTGCTTTTAAAATAAGTATCCTGATACTTTTGAGAAACAATTCTTCTGGAGCACTTGTGATCATCAGCTTTCATGTCAGTTGGCATGCCCTGGCATGGAAAGAAAGGAAGAAATACCTTCACCATCTTCCTCTCAAAACTGAGGACCCAGAAGAGAGGGCTGGCGGCAAGTGGCAGATCCCTCTGGTGCAGCCTGGCAGAGCTTTCTCAAGTCATTTGAAATGCACACTGGCTCCGAGCACGCTAACACCGGGCAGGTACCCCACAGTGCTGTGACCCCATGTAACTGATGTCAGCGTGCGTTTGCCCTGGGCCCCTCTGCAGACACTCATGTTGCTGCTCCTGGGAGCAGCTGGAGCCCAGTGCCCACGGGGACGCACCCAGGGGTGCCTGGAGCCACGGCGGCCTGCAGAGCCCCAGTGCCCTGCACTGATCAGCACAGGAGCCCCCTCCGCTGCAGCGAGGGACCAGGCAGCGTACTTACTGGCAGCCAGGACCAACTCCTTGTGCAGCTTGTACGTCATGACGGGCTCCGACAGGTTCCTGCAACGACCAGACAGAAAACTGAGCTCTGGGAGGACAGCGTGACCTGCTCATGACTGATCTCCAAGGAGCAGGGACAAATCTGCCCAGCCGCCAGCCTGCCGGCTCCCGGGGGCATCTCCCCCAGAGGCACCGCAGGGCATGGCATTGCCACAACAGGCATATTTCTTATAAAGAGAAAAGGAAAAAGGATCCATTCCCCTTCCCAACGCCTTTGCTGCTTCTTTCCCCTTTCCTTTGGCCAGATACCCACACCTGGCAGTTCTCCTTGCACCCACACTGCCCAGAGCAGTGGGATCTGCAGCGTTACCTGAGATAGAACTTCAGCGAGCTGGTAATGGTCTTGATGTCCCATTCACTGCTTTGGAGGTCCACGTCCCCTGGGCATTTTGGATCTAGAGGAAGAACAAAATGGCTTTAAGATAAGACCCATTTTGAGGCTTTTATAAAAACAAATTCAGGGAGAGCACCACCTGAGATGAACTAAGCTAGAGCAGCAGGTGGACGTGAATGTTCTCGAAGGTGGAAAAGGAGAACAACAGTGCTAGTGGCAGGGAGGCTGTTACTCGGGATGAAAAGATCAGTGCTAACCGCGGGCAAAGGAGGAAGCAGCAGGTAGTATTTGGCGGAGAACAGTCAGTGAGAGCACATTCCCTGCAGTTTGTTTTCTTCTAGTCAAGACCGGCAGAAATGGTGCATTCCCACAGACCCAAGATCGGGCTTTTCGTACCCAAATAACCCGACTGTCTGCTCCGGCCCCTCACCCCAAGGGCTCCCCAGCAACTGCTCTGGGAACGTTCCCCTTCACTGCATGGGGAGGAGGAGGCAAAGCTGAGCACACAGCCCTCATGTTCCGTCCACCTGCACTGACCAACCCCACTGCTTCGTGGTACGGCGAGTTGAAGGCATGGGTGGAGGGGGGCAGCTGGCCTAAGGAAACAGGCTGCGTGTCTTACTTAAAAAGAAATAGGACTACAGACAGAAGATCTACCTCCTCACTCAAATTTAGAAAGAAGTTGTTCTGCAGCAGCCATTTCTGCTCAGTGTCGCTGGGTTTTGCAGCGTGAGTTTGAACACAGCAGGGTGGCAAGTGGTCAACCCGAGTGGTGAATATTAAATAAAATGAAAAGCCACACACAGCTGGGGGTCCGAAGGGAAAAACACGGAGCTGCTTGCAGGGAGGGTGAGAATCCAGGAGCAATAAAATCTGAGGCTAAGTAATTAGTCATCGGGCAAGTGTAACCAAACAGCCATCTGAAGTGGCTCCATGGGAACTGAGTATAGCTTCGTGTCAGCACAAAGCAGTTTTAATAAACAATAACAATAGTAAATGCAAAAACAGCCTTTGAATGCTACATTAATATCAGATGTCCACACAGGGAGCTGTCAGAGGCTGGCATGTGCCCGAGGCACACAGATACAACACAAACACTTCCTGCTCTGCGCTGCAGCCCTCCTAGCACGCAGTGTGTGGGGCACAGGGAGCCGGGCCCACCTGCACCGCACAGCGGCCACGGCTCCGGGCAGACCCAGGAGCACCCAGCTTGGAGAAGTGCTGTGAGCCCCAGGCACCACCGACTCCAGGTGTGACGACCACCCAGCAATTAACACGCTTGTATGACACGCAAGACTTAGGGTGCAGAAAATTTGCTGCATAAGTACATACGCTGACTGGTCCGTGGAAAGAACCCGTCCCCGCTGCAGTCACTCAAGAGTGCATGGCAGGTCCCTGCACTGACCTACCTGGGGCAATGCGTCCCCACTGCGGTGGTGAGGCACATGCACACCCAGTGCCACAGCACCAGGGCTGTCCCTGCCACACCGGGGAGCAGTGACTCGGAGAACAGCCCTCACACTGCCTGTCTGCTGGGGCTTCTGCAAGAGGAGGGGGGAAGGCACGTCCCCACCGTGCAGGGGTCACTGCTGCCATCACCTCCTGCTGCTTCCAGCGCCCGCAGCCAATGCAGTGCGAAGGGAGAGAGCAGGAGTGGGCTGCAGAGACAGCTCTGAAAAGCAGGAGAGATGCTGGAGGAGCCAGTTGCTGCCCTCCACTGACTCATCTCATTGTGAAAGCCGATTCTCTTTGTGCTGCTCAAACAATACAAAAAATAAGATAATCTAACTGTATGGAATAATCAGTTCTTACCAAAAAAGGCATTCAGCAATTTCTGCACCTGAATATTGCTGCCAACAGTTCGGTAGACGCCCTCTGTAGAAATACCTAAGAACAACAGAGCAGTGTTAGCCAGAGCCTGTCCAAAAGCACCATCTGCTGGAGCCTGCACCCAGATGCCCAGCTG
>NC_034416.1:506545-539880 GCF_002078875.1 Numida meleagris
GCCTGCATCCAACCTGCACTCAGATGCCACCACGGGCTCCTTACCTTTTGTTTCCACAGCGTTGATGCACTTCCGCACAAACTTGAAGCCGACCTCGTTCAGCTCCACTGTTAAAACAAGGGAAGAGGTGTCAGCTGCAGAGCCCCACACGCGGTCCCCGTGAGAACCCTGTGCACCCCACAGCCCCAGCACGCAGCTGGCTGTGCTCCTACGGAACAAATCTTGATGTGGAATGATTTGTTTTTTGTTGAATTTCTTTTGAGTTCCAGCATCTCCCGTTGCCCCCTCCCTGTCTTTAAATTGAGAACTGTGGTTCAGCATCCTGCCACGTGTGGATCTGTGGCTTGTAATGAGTTGATTAATCATTTTCCAAAAATCTGCCATTACGACTCTTCCACATGATAAGATCGTGCCATTTTTACTTATCTACTTGATTAGATCAAAAAGCCAAAAGTACAAATCACAAAAAGCAGCTTTACAGGCTGCCTGAGTAAAGCAGCACAGGTTTGGTTCCAGCTGATCAGCGCCCGTCTTAAGGCACTGCGGAGGAGGCAGAGTTATCATTTACAGATGTATTGTAACTTCTGCCATCACACCTGTACCACTGCGGGTGCCTCCAGGATATGTGGGGACTGTCCAAGCCGCACTGGGAAATGCCTTTCTGCTCTGTGCAAACGCTGACACTCACCTCCTCAATGACCGTGCTACACACAGGCATGTGGCAGACACACAGAGATCTCTGCACTCCCTTTAACTCACAGATGAGACTGAGACAGACTTCCTCGA
The DNA here is from genome assembly GCF_002078875.1 of Numida meleagris. Lineage (NCBI taxonomy): Eukaryota > Metazoa > Chordata > Aves > Galliformes > Numididae > Numida > Numida meleagris. The sequence continues at coordinate 507,332 of NC_034416.1, forward strand.
AAGACTCTCACTTGTGTAATTCAGCTGACTGGGAAGACAGCTTTCTAGAATATGAAATTCTACTTGTTCTAGCATTCAGACTTCTGTGCTTCAAATATCAGTACCCCTTTACCTGGCTTTCAAACCAAAGTTTGGCTGAAAATGTTGACTTTGAGGTAATGCTTGGAAGTGAAAATAGAACATTCCTTGCAGATAGACTTAAATATATATTTTTTTCCACATTAAAACACTGAGAGATTTTTATTCAAAATTTCCCTTGGAAAACCCAATACTTGGTGCACGACTGCTCGTTTGCTTTAAATAAAACAGCCTTTTACTGGAAGAAACAGCCGCATGTGGAACAACTCCAGTCCCAGCACAGCCCGGGCTGGCGAGGCCTCTGAAATCACTGCATCCTCAGCAAGCCCTTTAGGAAGGCTGTCTCTTGTTCTGGCAACAGGGACGAAAAGCTCGGATGTTTCTGAGCAGAGATTCCCTCAGCACAGCAGGAGGACGTGACCTGACGTCTCTCTGGCTCTATCTGCTGACAGCAGAGCGCACTCACCTTTGTGAAAGCTGCACTTTCCAGGTGTATCATTCAAACACTGCTGAACAACAGTGCCAGGGCTTATGCCTCCAACAATGCTAACTCTACGGTAACCCCAGTAAGCCAATCAAGTGCTGACAGCAGCAGGCCCTAAGCTACAAGGGCCCGCTCACACTCAGCCCATGAAGCGCCGCGCAGCGACGGGGGACACTGTGGTGACAGCAGCACGGGGAGCCAGGGAGCTGCAGCCCACCCTGCGTCCTGTCACAGCCTCTCTCATGGAAGGTGTCCTCAGCATCCCTCACCAATCTTCTCTCCTGCTGCTGTTCTGGGGCGTACAGGCACACAGTCAGCTCTGCATCCCTCTGGCTTTTGGCATACAAAATCTGCACGCTGCTGTCAGTATCTTTACTGTGGCAGCTCACCCTTATCTGCCCTTGGTATCAGGCACCAGTGATGGAAAGGAAAGAAATGACACGTTCTGGGAATGACAGCCCACTGCAGAAACCAAAGATCAGTGTGTCTGCAGGGAAAGGCCCTGCCTGGCCTCAGGACAGCTTCAACACATCAGAGGAATAGAAAGGGAAATAACTCACTCTCTTCCTGCTTCGTGATGGGACTGTGGTAGATCTGAAAAAGGGAATGGGGTGGAGAAAGAAACAAACATAATGCAACACGATTTGGTACATAGTTAAAAAAAAGAATGCAGCACCCCCTAAGTCATCAGCAAGAGCAAGACTATGTCCCAAGGGAAGTCCTTCTACAATTAAGCAAGATTCCATTATCTATGCAATAAATGAGCTTGCCGACTTCCTACATTTCACTGGAGCACCTGTTTCAACGAAAGGGGTCTTCCAAACATGGAACGAGGACTCCCAAGATTACATTCTTGATAGAAAATAGAAAGTAACACACACACAGTAACGTGTGTGAAATGAGTGAGCGTCAGACACCTGCTAAGTGAACGGCTGCTGCTCTGAGCACACCACCCCCCGCCTGCCCACAGCACCAGGCACGCAGCATTGCTGGGTGTGCTCTCATCCCACGGCCACACCAGGCAGCACGCAGCCCCAGCAGCAGGTCAGCACGCAGCCTCTGCCAGCCCTCTCCTAGGGAAAAGCCACTCGCAAAAGCCAGGGGGAAACCGCAGGCAATGTGTTTTCCCACACTGCACATCACGCCACAGGAAGTTCAGTAACATGCAGGAATCTGTGCTTTGCTCACATTAAAGGAAGGAAATAACAGCAGCCACAGGAACGCTGCTGAGCGCTCCGCGGGGCTCCCACCCTTTGCAAACACTGCTTAGAGCAGGTATAAATAAAAATGCTGCCATGCAGATTTGGGAGTGAGCTTTAACAGAAGTACTGTTTGTTTCAGATGCTGTGAGGCCACAGTTTTCAGGAAGTCTGACAACTGCAGTTAAATAGAAAAATGTACCAAAGCTTAAAAAGAGGGAAAACCAGCATCCCCATTGTAAGCTGCACTGAGACCAGACAGCGTGAAATCCAATTTCAGATGTGTAGTAGCCAAACTAATGCCCTGAGTTACAGGCAAGCAACAGCAGTTGAAGAGAGACCTGTAAAACCGAGCCTGCTAATTTGTATTGATCTTCCTGCCACCAGCAGAGGACACTGCTCGACAGCGCATCCACGGCGTGTAACTCCTGGAACACTTACTGGCTCCTTTCCATCCATGGCTTCCATCCACAGCCTTCGGTTCGCTTCGGAGAGCGCTTGCAGAGTGATGGTCCCAGACCTGTGAAGAGTTATGCAGGGGCAGAAGGAAAAAATGAAGCAAGGATGAGTGTTTAATAAACAGCATTCCTCTGGTTTTATAGGGCTGATCTTCCTGGAGACGATTTAAATAAGGAGCATCTCACCTTTCATTAGTTTCAATGTCAAAACAAAACCTTTTGTCTATCGAGTCAGTCTTTCTCCTGACACAGGATTTCAGTGTCAGGTCCAAGGTGCCCTGGAAAAGAAAGATGAAGCCAAGCTCAGGGGAGAAAACCATGGGAGAGAGTGGAGGGATCCTCAGCACCCTCAGTCCGCAGCCCAGCCGATGCTGCACAGCGAGGCCCGGGGCACAGCCATGTGCTGGCAGCACCTTGTGGTGGATGTGAAACCCGGAACGCAGGAAGCGCTGCCACCCCCATCAGGGCCAGCGCCCACGGCCTCTGACCCATGAGCAGAGCCAGGAGAGCCCTGCAGAATGGGCAGCCTGCTCCAGGACATGCCTCCTTCGTGCATGGCAATGTCCATCTGTGGGCTGTGCGGTGTGCATCCCCTCATTTGGTTTTGTTTGTTTTTTAAGAGCACTCTTTGCTGTTGTGGCACTTGAAGCTGTGGCCAGCTGTGACCTGGAGGTGCAAGCTGCCGCACTGCAAGGAGCTGGGGAGGGACAAATCCAAGTCTCGACCTGCAGCAACAGTCCTCAACAAACATGCTTACAGCACGGATGACAATAGGTCTTTCCAGTGCATATTTTGGACATTTCTTTGCCCTCAGCCAAGGGCTTCCAAAACCCACATTTCATTTGATTGCTGCACGGCGCAGAAGGCTGCCAAAGAACACAGCCCATGAGCTCACACACTGGAGAGAGCACGCATGACTCGGGGCTCCCAGGAGATGCTGCTCCATGGCAGAGGTGGGCGGGCGGACTGCGCTGTACTCGCAGTGCTCGGAGCCACGGCCCCATCCAAGCGCCCTGCCCCTTCCCCAGCATGGCAAGGAGCTGCGGGGAACTCCCAGACACAGCCCTCGCTGGTGAAAAACAAAGTACGGTGCGAAAGAATCGGGTTCCTCGGCTGTTGTGCTCTTCTGCTCAGAGCAGCCACTTCTGCTCTCTCCTCCTCTCCTAACCGAATCCTTACAAGTAAATAGAAATCAAAATTGCAAATCAGTGACAGTGCAAATATGCAAAGGCAAAGAAAGAGTGCTTTCAGCTAACGCCAGCAGGCAGCTGTGTGCACGCCAGGCTGCGGGCTCGCGGCCTGTCTGCATGGGACACACAGAAGTCATACAGACATCCACAGCCTCCGGCCCCGACTGGAGGGCTCTGCTCTAGCGGTGCTATCTCTGCTTACGGAAAGAGATGGAACGGGTTGACTGAAGGCAAAAGCTAGGTGCTGGGCCAGGAAAGCACCCACCTGCTTAGCACCAGGCTTCTGGTCCATGGGGGTCATTCTTAAGGTTTTCGCCTCTTTTTCATACTGGCAGTAATACTTCACCCAGGAGATGCCCAGTGCCCCTGCAGAAACACAGGGAAGCAGGAGTCCTTCAACACAGGTTACATACATAAAAATATACATATAAATACATCTGTATATACAATAAAAAGTTAACTGCTCACAAAATAAGTTACCTGTTGACTCAAGAGGCCACAGGTCCGCATACAGGCTTTTGTCCCTTGAGTGCTCATGCTTGCACAACCAACAAGTATTGGTAAGAGACTCAGTTTGACTGAATTCAGTACAGAATCACAACTCCCTGCCAGCAGTTAACCTTCATCACCGCACAGCACTTCAGCTTTGCTCACGTGCACTCAGTCATTGTCCGTCTGAGCCCCTACATATGTATGCAATGAAGAAGGTGGCATCTTTCTGATGTCCAGACTGACTTATGGGAACAAGCTCAAACATGATCAGTCTCCCAGTGCCTCCTTGCTGCCTGGACCAGAGAGAGAGGATGGCTGCAGAGAAGGTGGGGACCAAGGGACCGTGGCTCTGTGAAACCAGCACCAGGAGAGTTTACTCTCTGCAAGAGCATGCACCTCATCTGAGCTGAGATACACAGGACAACAAATAGCAACAATTTGGCATCCAGCATGTCACCTTAAAGAGACCTCCTCAGAAGCAAGCAGTACAGTTCAACTAGCTACAAGCAGCAGCCCTGTAATCACTCAGGAGCTGCACACTGAGGTGGGCTATAAATGAAATCCTTATCAGAGAGGGGAAGCTGGACAGGACAGCATGTTCATTCTGACAAACTGCAGACAAGGTGCAATCTGCCAGAGCTCTGGCTCGCCGGCTAGAGTGGAGTCGCGGACTTCATTTAATCCTAGTGTAGGCAATTAGCTCCTTGCTCACATGGCTGGCACAGCCTGTGCCACCACAGGGAAAGCTGTCAGCCACGACTCCTCAGCCACCACGGGGCACAGCCCACAGAGTCCCCATGGGCTGGGAGCCAAGCACGGTCCTGGCAGCAGGGCTCAGTGCCCTCTGCAACACGCTTAGTGCAGATAAAGCCATTACATTTCTCCTGGGTGTACAGATAGCCCTCGATGGTTGGCTGCCCAGGGAGCTTGCACGTCAGGGGGGCTTCCTTCATCCTTTTCTTCAGGTCTTCCAGCTCCTCCCGCGTGCTGGAAAAATGGTTCCTTGTCTGGCAGGGAAAAACACAAAAAGGTACAACTGAACAAGAAAAAAGCCATGTATTTCTGGTTAAAATTCCAGCTTCAGACTTCAGGTGCTCTGGCAGAAAAGTATCTGTCCCCAACTCCACAAATTCACATGAAAGCTCAAGCTATAAGAACATGGGGCTTCCAGAGATGGTTGAAAGGACAAGGTTTAACATATCATACACTGAAACAGCAGTGAAGCGTCACCACTGGGAGGACACTTGCTCTTTCAATAAAAGAAACTTGGCACGTTTCAAGGCTGGGTGGAGGAGGAGGAAGCACCTGAATGCTCTGCACTGTTCCTTAGGTAACAGGTGCATTCTCCTACAAACTTAGGGCGTTGATTCCTCAAAAGATCATGCTACGCTGCTTGGCATGAATTCTAAGTCGTGTCAGCGCAGGGTGCAGATTGAAGGCATTTTTACTGAACACCACTCAGGCCAATTAATAAGCCAGCAGCAAACATGGCCTGGCACAGACTTAGAGCTGCTGTTCAGTGGGAATGAGGGCCAGCCACAGAAGACTGGGGATAAAAGGACCATGACACAGATCCTTTACTCCATGAGTATATTTTTTCAGCAGAGGAGGTTAGCAAAGCATTTAGTAAGCCGGTATCATTAACATGAAAATTGAAGGCCTTTTTAGGATGTACAATTTCAACCTCATGAAGTTGGAAGAAATTCTCAGACTTGTTTGTGCACAAGGTTAAACCATACAATTTTGATAGCCTCCTCTGGACAGAACCTCTGATTTCTGAAAAACACTCTAACAGCACCTGCAGACTCTTTTGTGCAGGAGAGCAGATGATAGGTGTGAACTAAGGAGGAAATAACTGTCTCTGCACTTCCCACAGTGCAAACATAGACTGTATTTTGCATGGAAAATACTTTCTAAAACTAATAAAATACAAATGAGAACAGAAGTCACGTGCAAAAAAATATTCCTGCTGGGCAGGAACGTACATTCTGCAGGCTGAGCTGGAGCTGCTGCTTGTAAGGGAGGAAATCCTGCGTGAGCTCAACCGTCAGGTTGTTGTAAGTAAAGAGGCTGTGGAGGAAAGCCAGCACCTGCAAAGGATGGAAAGGATACAGATTAAACTTATCTTCTAAGTTTCTAATCAGAGAAAAGATTGGCAGGATGCAGGCTTTCAGAAATTATATACAGAAATATTTTTTTCTCGCAATTTTGGAGGGATGTGAAATGACTTACTGACCACAGCATCTCTAATGCCTGGGTCTGTCTCCCACAAATACACCGCCTTGGTAAAACACAACCCAAAATGAAATACGCTGCTCGGGAAGCAGAAGCAGACCCACAGAGAGCTTGTCCATGAGACCAGCACCGGGGCAGGGCCCTGGACACAGCCAAGAGCTGGCAGTGCTGCAGCCTGGGCCCGACAGAGGAGCAGACCTCTGAAGACAGCCACGACTTAGCAAACACAAGGCATCCAAGACATTCATAACAAGTCCTACCTACAGTGTACCCACTGGCCTGCTCTCCGGATTGACTGGCAGACCTGAGAAATGAGTCTGTGGCTTCACAGTGCTGCAGCAAATACCACTAGAGGTTATGGAGCAGCAGCAGCAGCCCAAGAGTGCAACTCCTGTTCCACCACAGGAATCCCCAGGACTGCATTCGGTCTGGCAGCTCACCCCTGTCTGTGACTGTCAGTAAGTCAGCACACCCGAGCATCAAACAACAGCTGCTGAAAGTAAAGGGAGCTCCTACCGGTTCAACAATACTGAATTTCTTGCTCTCTTGTACTTCCTGGATCTGGTACACATACTCAAGGGAGGACTCAAAGAAATTGTGCCTCTCTTTGTCAACCTGAAGGTCAGCCTGAAAGAGAAAAGGTAGGTAGGTAGAAAAAACAAATCACATCCGGCCTGACAATATTTGACTAGCATCCGTCTCTCAGCCCAGCAGTAGCTCTGTCCTCACTTCAGGAAAAGCCTGCCCAGTGTCTTTGGCTCTGGTTTTGAACACTGGCACAGAACCAGAAGGCTCGAACACTGGTCGTTGTTCTCAGACCTACCCTTCTCGGGCTCCTTCTCATTTACAGATCAGAACTTCACACCATCCAGCAAAGAATGGGCTTTCCCTGAGCACATTTGTTATTCTAACAAAAGCTCCTTCTCCACCCGGCCCTGCTGGTGAGGACAACAGTGGCCTGACCCTCCCTCCTGACTCCTGCTAGGACCTGAAACCAGCAATTCCAGAGCTGCAGCACACGGTAGGACACTGTGGCATGCTATGTTACCACACCTTATACAAATTTTGCCTTGCAGAGGTGTTTGTAACTTGATCTGACAAATCTGATTTGATCCAACTGCCCTGGCATGGGCTGGGGCTTTCCCTTCTTGCTGCAGCACATTTGGACAGCAGCCCTCCTCCGCCTGCTGCCGCTGCCACCCTGCCCATGACAACAACGCATAAAGCCACTACTGCTGCCAGCACTCTAATGTGAACTACCACGTCCATATCCCTGGTCTCATCTGTGTGAATAGGCCTTGGGTATATTTAATTGCTTACGTTCAGCTGTTTATTGATAGAGATGGTATTTCCCTGTTTTTTTAAATCTAGAGCAAGTGGTGATATTGTTTCCAGACCTGAATGAAGAGAACTCCATACACACCTCCTGTAACTGAGACTCCTTCTTTTTAGAAGACAGGTGCAAATGGCGATCCAGCATGGAATAAAACTTCTCACCATCCTTCTCAAACTTCTTCTTTCTTTCCTGTAGATGCAAGAGTTGCAGCAGGACCAGTTATTGTGGCTTTCACATAAGAACATGCAGCAATACCAAGATCTTTAGTGCCATTCAGTATTGCCATGGAAGAACTCTGGTGCAATCAGAACAGAAGGTCACTTCTCATCCGCGCTGCTTTCCCCAGGTATTTGCTTACACTGGATTTAGTTACACTTTGTGACTAAGCTCTGGCAACACTTTATGGCACAGTCTAAATATTTTCTCATGTCAACATTGTGGCAAAAGCTCCATAGAAGAGGCACTGTTCCCCTGCTCAATCACTTCAGTGTCAAGTAAACTTGAGATGCCCTAACGCATCAAAAACATATTCACAATCTGCTCTTGTGCTGCTCACATAATTCAAAAACAACTGGGTAAGCACTTTAATCCCAAAGACATGTCCAGGATAAGAAAAGATTTATTAGGAGCCTGGCAATTTTCCATTTTGAAGCTTCTATCATGTGCTTCTGAAATGCATGAGAACGAAAGCAGAAGGCTAGATGGGTGACACGTGGGGGTGAAGTCATCATTCCTCATTAGCAGGGGTGGAAACAGAGATCACAAACCACGAGGTCAAAACTTACACAAATTTCAGTGTGTAGAGCCTGGCACGAATACAGGCCAGGGGAATGCTGCATCATACATAATAAGCAGCGATCAGACTCCGCTTCTTGGAAGTCTGCTGCAGATGGTCTGGCTCTTATTGACCTATTTTACATCTCAAACATGTGAAGCGCAGGCATGCAAACATGAAGTGTGAACTGACTTGTTAAGAAATACGCTACGAAGGAAGCACTGTAACAAAAAGATTCGCTTGTACGGACAAATCTTAAGAGATAAGTGTCTGGAGCAAGAAGAGAAAACGGAGAAATAAACCCAGACAGAACTCAGGGACAAGCTGGGCTGAGGACGCGGTTGCTTGCTGAAGCCTCACAGTGACTGCGAGACCACAGCGGACTGTGGTGACCAAGAATCAACCATCAGCAGCAGCCAGGTGAAAAAACACTCACGTAGGAAGGCGAACCATCAGTGACTGCTGAGAGGCAATTACATCTGAAATGAAGAAAGCCCCACCAGACAGCAGTGCTGGTCCGAGCAGCCGGGGGCTGGTGCCTACAGGGCGTGCAGAGGATGCCCAAACGCTCTGGCTAGCTTTTGAAAGCTCAGAAAGTGGGAAGTGGAGTTAGGACACCCCAGCCTACTGTGGAATTAAGGATATCTTCCAACAACTAATTCCTAAAAGCCCTGAAATGCTGTTCTCTTGCAGCGTTTCAGCCAACATACCAATACCACCGAGAAACAGGCCATTAAATACTAGGTGATTTGCTCCTGAATTCAGCAGTGCTTGACTTTCAGGATGTGCTTCCCAAATAAAGTTCTTTTTCTCCCTTTGGTTAGTTCTGCCATGGAGTTTTGCTTCCTTGTTCCACCTGCACAGACTGTTACACGGGATGTCCTACACAGCGGGCACGTGGGGCTCCCAGCTGCTGCTCTGGCTCTGTGCAGTCAGCCCTTGCCTATCTGTTTTCTTGGCCCTTTGCTCATAGCGGATACTGCTGTCTTTAGAAGAAATGCTTTTTTCTAGTGGGCACACACGAGCACACACTCTGTTGTTTACTGGAGCATATGGAGCTTATACACCCTGGGAGGCAGCACACGGCTCCCCACGCCATCCCTGTGGATAGCATCTGTTAGGGATGGGCAGAGGCATTCACATTTAGCAGCCAGGCCAGGGCTGGCAGCAGCTCCCTGCAGCCTTGTGGGGGGAGCAGCTCGCCTCCAGCACTCAGGCTCGTGGCAGTGGGCACCAGTTCCTTAGAACAACTTCAGACAAAGGTTGGACAAGCACTACTGCTGGCTGCCTTCCTCAGGAAAGGAATTCTCACCCTACAAGAGTCCTGCTTCTCTACTCCTTGCACAGTGCTATTTGACAACTAGCAAAATGCAGCAACACTTGCAGAGGCACCGGCTGGAGTACTCCTGCTTACGTTCAACTGCTCAGAGTAGGGAGGGCTGGGACCAGCAAACCCTTTTACCTGTAATTGCACCTACTGCACTCCAGATGCGCTGAGATGATGGTATCTCTTCTGGTATCACCCCCTGCTCACCTAACTCTGTGTTAGCCAATGTATGCCTCATAACAAGGAGACCCAGCCATGAAACCAGAGGAGAAGAGAGTCCCCTGAGAGTGAAACCCAATGTGAGAAGCGCTGAGCCGAGGAGCCAGGAAGGAGTCAGAACAAAACAGCATCCTCATGGTTAATGCTGGTGATGAGCAAATTCAAAGCCAGCCAGAAGCAAAAGCTGTTGTGAAGCAGAAAGTACCATTTCTGTCAAGTCACACCTCAGAATTGTCTCCCATTAGGTGCCATGCCTAACAAAGCCAGGAACCTAAGATTAGTTTCATTTTAGTAACAAGGAGTCACTGAGCCCCATGGTGTCTCATAGCACGTGCATTAAACCAGAGCTGCAGCCCGCGCCCATGACGGCCGGAGCAGCACAGCAGCCTTGCAGCTTGCTGCACGGTGGGAGGAAGGCGATGCCAGCAGCAGGACCCGGACCCACTGGTGACAGTGGGCTGACCCCACGCCGTGATGGGAGGTGCCAGGAGGCCTGGGGGCAATGCAGGTCTTCTCCTGCAGCAGCAGCCCTTCGGGAGCAGCCACGTGGGCAGCCAGTCATCTTGCACTCTGGCTAATTAACATATAACTGAAAAGCAGGAGGATGTACTACAAATCCCTCCTGATTTCCAAGCCAAGGTTTCTAAGAGCTTGTTGGCTGCTGAACAGAGCAAGCCAAGACAAAAGGAAAAAAAAAAAAAAGAGCGAGCACAACAAAAGAACCAGCCAGACTGAAGCACAATCCACAGAGATGAGCACAAATTGATTCCTCATGAATATTCAGCAAAGGGCAGCATTATCTCCCCATTGAGACTTGCCAGCACTCGAGTCCAAGAAGCCACCCTACTTTGATCCACCCACAGCAGAGGTGATCCCACCCGAAGGCAGCCAGCACAAAGCAGCACACCTTGGGAGCGGTGAGGGCACGAGGGGACTCGCCAGAATGTCCCTTCATCGTCTATTTGCTGGCTGCAAACAGAGGCACAACACAGAGCCTGCCCGGAGCCAGACAGCACTGGGTTCTCTTTGGCAGCTCCGGGCTACAACCACTCACAGCTTCCCTCTCCATCCTCCCATTTGCAGCAAGCACATCTATAATGACCTCTCCTCCCCTGCTAACTGAGAGCTCCACCATCCCAGCTACCAAGGCCACACATCAAAATCTTCTCATTTTCCAGCATCACTGCTTCACCCAGCATTCCTGGCACTCAAAGAGCTTCCAATGAAGAGGATACTGCATGTTGCAGGACACAAAATCCACTGAGTTTGTAAAATGGGCGGAGTGCAGCCTCCATGAACATGACCTGATGTGAAAGGGGGACTCAGGCAGACCCATGCTCGCCCTCCCTCACCCGAAGCCTGCACCCCTCTGATGCCAGCCGTGTCCTTCCCAGTGCTGTTCTCTATTTGCTGTTTCATTTTCAGCAGAATGAGGTGCCCAGGCCAGGGCTGGGAAATGGGTGAGCTCAGGCTGTCCTTGGCTCTTATGCACAAACACTTAACCAGCAACTCACAGCTGGAGCGACAGCCCCACGGCTGCAGGGCATGAGGCCCTGGTGAGCTCCTGGGAGCTGCCCCCCAGCACCGCACATGGCAGGAGGAAGCTGCTCATCCCCAGGAAAATGGGTTAACGTAGGCTCAGATGTCTCAGTCAGACCGCCTGGCTTCTCTCCAGCCAGAGTCATCACAAAGACTCAATTCAAATGCTCTTCCTATCTGGCTTCAGCATCTTGCACAAAGAACAGAAAACATCTCACATAAGGCGCCTCTGCCAAAATGTGGGAAACGAATCAGAGGGCACAAGCCATGCCCACCACATCCGCGGTCTGCACCACAGCTGCCCGGCCTCCTGCACGCTGCCGGGCCCAGGGAGGGCTGAAGCCATGGCAGGCAGTGATGGGGACAGAAGGGAGGGCCCCACCTGCCCTGGCCTTGCTGAGGTGAGGCATGAGTGGCCTGAGCCCTGCGTGTCCCCTGAGCCCCGTGTGCCCTGAGCCCCGTGTGCTCTGAGCCCTCTGTGCCCCCTGGGCCTCCCCTGCAGTGAGGAGGGGGCACAGCTCTGGAGGAGAGCTCTAGGTCATAGGCAAAGTGATGCTGGCACAGAGAGGGCTGGCCCAAGCAGAAACAGCCTAAGAGATATGTTAACACTGTCATCTTAACATCCGTAGGCTGTTGCCCTCTTGACTGAAGTGCTGCATAAACACGAAGGGAGAAAAAGCTTGACCTTGTCCCCCCGAATCCTTGCCATGACTCTGGAAATACTCGCGGCTCACTGCTGCTGCAGGCAGGTCAGTCACAGGGAGGTTTCTCTCAGCCCCGTGTGTTTGCAGTGCAGACGCACAACCCGCGGGCCCGGCGCTGCTCTGTGATGGCCACGCTGCTGCCCGCGCCGTGCTCCCGCTGCTGCGGTTGCTCTGAGGCACGTTTCACAAATGCAGCAGTTGTACGGGGGGTTCTGAAGGGCAGGATGGTGATCAAGCACCATTTCTTAAATCCTGTATTTATACAACGTCAAAGACTCCAGATGGGCTGGGCTGAATCCAAGCCCCAAGTGTTCTCCACAACATCTCCATTTCTGAGCTGGATCCGAGCCAGCTCCATTTCGAGCTGCTGCTGGGTAACATGGAACCTGGACTTCTTGATAGCAGGCGAGGGAAAAATAATCTTTCCTACTCAACATGTGCAGTATTTGATTTTTATGGTTTGTTTCTTTAAAAGTTTCATCCATCTGAAAGACTCATTAGAAGTTTTATTTAAATATTTCATAACAAAAGTGCTCAAGTTTTGCTTGCTGGCCTCTGCTGCTCGTTCACCCCCCTCCTCACTCTAGGACACGCTTCCCAGGGGAAAGTATTTCATTTTCAGTAGCATTAAACAAACAGAAGGGAGAAAAGGGAAAGAAGCAGGGAATAGTTTTTAATCTCGCTTCGGAACAAGCATTCCTCACTCAGGGCAGAGGCAGAGCTGGAATTACGCCAGAAGAGAACCCAAAGAACTTGGGAAAAGGTTTTGGATCCTCTTATGATTGAAAAATCAGACTAAGAGTCACGCCAGCGTTTGAGCGCCAGCATTAGACATGGAAGATTCTGAAGGCACGAAGCCTACGCGTGGTGCAACAATTGTCTACTTTCACAAAACAGCAAAAAGAAGGAAGAAAAAGGAATTCAAACGTAGCACTAGAAAACAAATCTCTTTAAATCTAAGAGAAACAAATAAGTCTTACCTTGGTGAACCCTATTTGCTCCTTCCGAAAATTTTCCAAAGGTTTGATCAGCAAATCACTAGCATTTTGTACCTAACATGCAGAGAAAGAAACACTGTAATTACAGCACACAGACTCATTTTCTCCAAAATAGAGGCTGAGCAGGGCTGGGAGCCAAGAACTCCTAGATCTTTTCTAAATGTGTCTGGCTCCAAACTTGTGCTCTGTCCACAGGTGAAGTCACTTAACCTCCTGTATCCGCTTGTTCCCATTCGTAATGCATGGAAAACATGAACCCACAGCCCAAGAGGAACTCTGGTAATTAACAGAAGGGTTACCCTCGCCTGCCACATGCACATGCACCATCACGTGGTGAACCAGATCTCTCTCTCCCAAATTCCTTGTTACTCCCATAAAATCCCCAGGGCCAACCTGCCGGAGCTGCAGCCCTCCAAGATGTGCATGGTGCCGGCTGCAGGCCCAGCACCAGAACCAGGCTGGGAGCGCCCTGTTCAGACAGCACAGCTGTGCTCCCTCCTGCTGGCCCAGCAAGCTGCTGTTCGAGCCCTGCTTCCATGACAGCACCACGGCTGCTGCATGTCAAGATGGGGAAAAAGGAAAGCCTGCCCTTGCCTCCCATGCTTAACAGAAGAGAGAGGGGAAGAGAAGGGGATATGACACTGCTCTGGTGCAGTCCTTTCAGGCAATTTAAAGCTGGGGAACATGGCAACAGTATGAAATGCCCTGAGAGAACTACTGCAAAGAGACTGGTCCTGCAAGTGGAAGGCAAAGCCAAAATAACTGGAAAAGTCAGCTAAGTTGCGTGAAAGCATCCATGACTGCTGAAATGATCCCTCCCGCTCACTCACCCATTGCAAAAGGAGCCATTGCCTGGGCTGTAAATAATACGGAAACATCATGCTCTCCTCCAGCCTCTTACCGGTTCCCTCCCATTGCCCTCCCTGCCCATGGACACACAGGGCATTGCAGCAGAATCCCACCACTGCTGCCAGCCCTGCGGCGTCGGCCCAGCCAGCCTGCCTGGTGTGGGCTCCCGCTGCTGCACGAGGCAGGAGCAAACAGCGCCAAGCAGCTAATTCCTGGCATGCTGTAAAAGCTCTCTACGAGCCTAACCTTCGTGTTTTTCCTGGAATTAAGAGCGAAATGGGAAGCCAACACTCGCTCTGTATCGAGGAGTTTTGGAGACGAAGAGGGCACAAGACAGCAGGGAGCAAATCTTCCTGCAGGAGCTGCGTGCAGGAAGGGCAGCGGCACAGAGGGACAGTGCACACTGCCACCGGGGAGAATGAAGCCAGAAATACACCCAGAGCGAGCCCGGCAGTGCTGGGCTGTGCAGCGGAGCGGCTGCACGGCATGCAGGAGAGGTTCAGGTGTTGGTGTGGGACTGCCCATCCCCATCCCATTTGGCACCTTTCCCTCTGCTACTCAGAACATGGGCTGCAAACACAGTGTCCTGCTGCTGCAGATCTCGCACGACAAGAAGCTTTACACCGAGCTGCGTGCTGCAGCTTGGCCGTGATTTAGCATTTACACGTTACAGCCAGGCAGCAATTACCAGAATGTGGTTAGGATCATCTTACCATCATCGATCTCTCGAGCTCTACCTCCTGGAGAAGCTCTGCGAACTCCTTGAAGGACTCGGCTGCAGGGAGAGCAGAGGTACAGTCAGCGTGGCAGCGCTGGACAGGCTGCTGGAAGGTGAGCAGGGCTCCTGTGCTGGGGCCATCCCTGGAGCCATGAGCAGAGCTCACCCCACGCTGCCGGACAGCGAGGAGCCACGAGCACTGCGCAGGGCTGTGTGCTGGGAGAGCTGCGGGGGCTTTGCTGGGCCAGGACAAGATGTAAAAACACCCAAACAGTAGAGATTACGTTCAGCAACAAAAAGCACAAAGTCGTTGTGCCTAGGAAGGAAGGGCAGCAGCTGTTGAAAAGGTTATAGGCACTGACAGCACACCGCACAATGTTCAACAATGAAACAAATAGAATCTTAGGCAGCAGCATTTTTCTTGGAGTCCAACTGAAACAAAAATAGCATGAAACCTTTCCTTTAGCAAACTGAAAAAGCAAGATTTGTTCAGTCTGGTGGAAAAAAGAGAGCAGGTGGGAGAAGCAGAGCGCGTTCCAGGAAAAGGGGTGATTACGGAGCGGAACATCCAGCCGTGCTCCCTGCCCCCAAAGGGCAGAGCATGGAAACAGCTGAACTGGTAACGGGGCAGACTGCAGCCAGCTGTCACAGAAAACCCTTCTCGCCATGTAAGCAGTCACATCACTGAAATGAGAAGTGCAGAAGCCCCAGTTCTGGGCAGCCATCTACCTGTGCAGGGCTGTGTATGGAGCCCTGGGGCTCTTCCAGCTGCGTGAGCAGATCTGGGAACTGCGTGGGAGGGAGGGAACGGGCACAGGGCTGCGCTGCTGGGAGATGCTCCCACGCACAGCCCCCAACTCTGGGAGCGGCAGCAGCACCTGCAAGCAGCACACAGCAGGGCTTTCTCTGTAACATCTACTGGAATCCCTTTGCTTGTAGGTCAGACTCTGCACTCATATCAAACCATGCAGAGCAATTCAAAGAATATCTGACAACTAACCAAAAGGTGGCCCAGCACAGCGGCTTGCCGCAGAGCTCCAGAGGGCAGCCCCAAGGGTTCTCAGCAGGGACAGCCACAAGGGAACGAACCACACACATAGAGAGGCACGTGCAGCAATAGCTTGTGCCACAGGTAAGGGACAGGATGGATTTTTGCCCCATCTTCAAGCTGAGGGCCCCACATCCACAGGCAAGACCTTTGGAAAAGCACCTGTCCTGCTGAAAGCAGCCGTAATGCTGCTGTGCAGCGAGCCAGCGTGAAATTGCAGAGTTACTGGACTCATTCTGCAGCTGCTGAGGCAGACACAAAACAGAGAAACCACAGCCTCGTGATGCAGTCACTCAGCTGGCACCATCAACACACAGCACAGCTTTCCTGATGAGTCAGTGCTTTCTGAGTTCTGCTCCACGGTGAAGGATTCAGAGCCCCACGCAGCAGCGTCCCTGCAGCGCACCGTCCCACTGCAGGGCTGGCAGGCTGGCTGCCCCGTGGTTACTCACAACTGCATGAAATCCAAGGTGCACACACAGGTGCCAGGAGCCAAGAGCAAGGAGCCTGAGCTAGCAAAGGAATTAACACAGGGAGGAAAAGCCTCCAGCCCTGGAGGTATAGGCAAAATGTCAGCGCCTAGAATTTTCGCTGGATGTGCTTTTCTTCCCCTCCAGGAAGAACGCAGGCACTCGTGGCCTGGCTGCAGCCGCAGAGCAGCCCCTGCGCTCCGCAGAGCCATGGCTCCGGCTGCAGTGCCAGCTGCTCAAAGCCACTGCCTTGGGTGCACGGGTGTGAGCTCCACGTCTGCCCACACGAAAAGAAGAAAGCGCAGCACTGGTTGTATTTACAGATTAAACGCGTTCCCTGAAGTGCGATAAGAGCTCAGTCATGTTTTGCTTCGTTCCCATATGCTGTGCATCAGATCAGCTCCTACGCTCGCACACATCTGTGTTCTTCAGAAGCCTGACAGCTTCTGGAGCTGCTGCAGAGATGCCAACACCCTGCTCGTCTTTTGGGAACGAGAAAGACTTGCAGAGCAGCTCAGCCCTGAGCAGTTACTACAGGCTTGCTGCAGGAGGAGGAACACAACTCGGACATTTTCATATCAGGTGATCTGGCCCTCTTCTCAAAAAAGCAAAGCAAAAATGTCTCAGCAAAAACAGAACTAGGGAAAAAAAAGCTTGTTTCGCCCCTTTAAGTGTTTTACATCTCCTCTCTGCTCCACTCCCCATACAGCTGCTTGCTTTAAACCCCTCTGCTCCCCCAAGGCTCTTTACAATGCAGTGACTCTCCCTGCATTACCCAGATGTGTTTGGAAATGCAGCACCTCTATTTCCATTAGGTTTGGACGCTGACTCACTTCCAGGAGGCTTCACCTAGCAACTTCCCATAAAGGGAATTAGATTTTGAAGGGCACGCCACAATCAGCTTTGAACAGCTTTAAATAACACAACCAGCAGAGCAGGATCTACTTCCTTCCCCTTCCAGCGACAGCTGAGACCTGACATCAGCATGTCCCACTTGCAGCCCCCAGCAGCCTGACAGAAGCTGCCATTATTTCAGAAGTGCCCCACAGCCTCCACTGCAGTGGGAGATCTCCCGCTGTTCCCAGCATGCCCCCTCCTGCCCCAGCCCCCCTAAAGCAATGCGATAGCTCAGCCAGCAGTAGGAGCACTCTGAAACACGTTGTGTTTTGGGTGCTCCTTGTGTTCCCTGGGTGCAGCTGGCAGCTGTGCAATGTGCACAGCGTGTGCTGGGCTGGCAGGGGGAAACACTCTGGATTGCTAATCCCAAACCAGATGTGTGGGGAGCAGCAAGACACACATGCCATAGGCTTCCCTTCCATGCAGACACTGACTGGGGACTATTTCCCATACAACAATACATCCAACAGTATGCTGTTACTGGCAGTCTGCAGCCTGGTGCATTTTGCAGAGCAGCTCGGGGCTGCTCTGTGCTTGCAAGATGCCTGCAGCAGAGCCAAGCAGCAAAAGCAGCAGCACCCAGTGGGCTCAGGACATGAGGCCAAGCACCTCGCGCTCCCTCTGCACGGGGGACACGGGGACATGGGTTGAGCTGCAGGACCACCAGGGGAGGGGACAGCAGGGGAACCCTGCAGCACATCGTGCCAGTGCTGGCTGGGCACAGTGGGACCACGGAGAGCTGATGTGAGCACCCGCATCACATGAGGAACCTGGTCCTGGTTCTGTTCAGAAACCATCAGTATAGGCAGATTCCTAAAGAGAGAGACTTTCTCAGTAGGTGAAAGTTTGCATCAAAAAGAAGAAAACTTACCAATATTAATCTCATCATCTGTTAGGGTGTCACCGATAAAGTCAAACTGAAAGGACTGCAGAGTCTGGGAGAACTTCTGTACCGCCGAGGAGTAACCTGGAAAAGGGCAGAGAGAAGGCTGTGCTCTTGCAGTGCTTATACAGAACCCTTGGGAAATTTACTCTGAATGGAAAAAAAAACAACGTATAGTGATGTGGTTAAAAACAACCCAGTGTCACCATGAATTTGCTTCTGGTTGCTTTGTGTAGAGCAGTTGGTTGGTTTGTGTAGAGGCAGAAATAATCACGAGGAAAGTGCAGGACCCAAACCAAGAGCCCCTGGGGTCAGACACCGCAGCAGCTGCCGAGGGAGCTCCCGGCCCGGGGCAGGGACACTTCCTGAGGTGCTGCAGCTCAGCCCCAATTATTTTTGGACTTTGCAGAGACATTTCCAGCCAAAGGGATCCTTTGTGTCTTCGCATCCTGTGTGGCTGCTCCGCAGCTTTCTGAGTGGCTCCTTTGTTTATGTGGCTGTGATTACATTGGCAGAAGCACTCCACCAGGGACGGGGCACCACGAATGCGGGGCAGCCCCAGGCGACGCAGCGACCTGAGGGGCGGCAGCGGGGGACGCAGGCGCGGGGATGGCAGCCACGCATCGGCGCTGGTGGTGTAGTCTTTTTCCAGCAGCAAACACCTGAGGCTCAGGCAGGCTGACCTCACCTTACGTACAGCCAGCAGGGCATAGACGCTAACGCAAAAGCAAACGAATCATTTTAGACCTTGGTCTACAGTGCTGTTTTCCCTAACTTTGGACTGCACAGTCCCAGACCAGACTCCTCGGTGGAGGAGCACCGGGGCTGGAGTGCTGTGGAATTCAGGAAGTTAGAAACGTGGAAGAGGTGAAGGAGCAGAGGTCGGTGTGCAGAGGCCAAAAATGAAGGTTGTGAACAAAAAGTAATACAAATTAGTGAGGAACTGTCCCTGCTTAAGTCCGGGCTACTATCTGCATTTCTGGCCTGAAGAGAGGAAGAGGACACAGAACTGGAGGCACGGCTCAGCCCCGAGCTCCTCGCTGCTACTTGCAGCAGCTTCCTCAGAAGGGTCAGAACTTTGCCCTTCAATGGGCAGATTCAAGCCTGAATGTGGCTATTTAGCAACCAGCTGCTAGGAGAGCCTGAGAGCGCCAGCGTAACTGCGTGAACTCTCGCACAGAATGATGTCATTAATTCGGTGGAAACCCTCCACAAATAATTCACTTTCAGTGCCCGCAGCATTCAGTGCATTCACACGCTCAAAGCCGAGCCCAGAGGCTCCTATTCACTCCTCACTCAGGCAAAGCTTTGTTCCTCCCTGCTGACCGTCCCCTTGCTGGCAGCCTGTGACCGCCCCAGCTGCTCCCCACACCTTGCTGGGGTCTGTCAGCCCTAACCCCGACCCTAACACCGACCCCAGCCCTAACCCGAGGGACACGCAGCACCTTTCCCTCGTGTGTCAGCACAGCGCTTCGCCCTGCTATCAGAATGTTCCTTGGCCAGCTGCTTTCCTTTTTCTCCTTTTTATAGGAATGGGGTAGGGCAAGAACAGAGGATTTGAAAAAGCCAAACACAATATATTTTCAACCAGAAAAAAAGAAACCGTATGAACTGATTGAAGTTACATTTTCCTTTCAAAAAGCTGTCTGGCCTGGAGCTTTACTTGCCAAGTTTCAAGCCGAAGCAAAGCCAGGTGGACACGCTATAAACCACATCTCACGTTAGCTTAATGGCAAAAAAAGGCCAGAGCCCCTGAATGGGTCTGGCACCGTTGGGTTTCATTCGGCACAGGAATTTATTCTCTTTTTGGAGGGATGCCCTCATTCTCACTGCTGGCCCCAGGCCCCAGCACCAGCACCGCCTCCTCGGTCCTCATCCCAACCACACCTCAGAGTTCACGGCTCCCAGCAGCTCCCAGCAGCACCAGTGGGTACTCAGCGCCAGCTCCCGTTCTCTTCCTTTCCTTGCAGTATAGGGATTGCTGTACAGCACCATTTATTTCCCATCTCGGTGGCTTTCCATCCCCACAGGAAACCCCCCAACATGAATCAAAGCCGGGATGCAGCTGCGATCCACTCGGAATCCACACAGGGAAAGCCAGCACAAGAACAAGGGCAGTGGCAGCTGTCACCACGTCCCCAGCACACGCTGCCATCGCAGGGAGCTGCCACCTGGGCAAGGCTCCATGCATGGGCATGTTCCCTGATCCAAGAAGGTGAGGGGTGCCCAGGGAACAGCCCTGGAGGTGCCCCGGACAGAGCATGAGATACTTGCAGATGGATTCTGCACAGAGAGCAATCACACCAGGTCTAGGGTTAGGAAGGAACTGAATCAGCTGGAGGGAGAAGCAGTGCTGTTAAGGTCTGGCATGGCTCTCAGAGATCACTTAATGGAAACCAGATTCCTGCAGGCCAACATTACGCGTCTTTGCACACGTATGGAGCCTTGGCTGAACACTGATTTCTGACAAATCCTATATATACACTATAAAGACAGCACTGGGTACTGTTATAGTAAGAAGACCACTATTGCTGTGATGGGAGTTTATTGGCAAATGAAAGCAGGGATGGTTCTGGCACCTGCCCCAGCTGCAGAAGTGCCTGCTGGCAGCCAGCCGCAGCAGGAACAGCGCGAGGGCCGTACCCGTGATGCACAACAGCCCCCAGGCACAGTGCCTGCATTTCCCCTCATCTTCCTCCCCTCTGATGCAAACACACGGCTGCCAGGCATGCAGCTCCTGCCCATTCCCAGCCTTTCACACCCACAGCACAGAGCTGGACGTGACAGCCCTGGGGTTTGCTCGGCCCCAGCAGCGTGCAGGGAGCAGAGAGGTGCAGGAGCGTGGGGCTCTAATTACAAGCCAGGACAGCTCATCAGAAAGCAGGCACAGCTCGTCCTGTCCAACACCAGAACATATGATGGCTTCACGTCAGCATTAAGGCCCTGTCGGCTCAGCACGGCTTGTTTCCATGGGAACGCAGCAAAATGAATTTGATCAGAAATCCTTTAGGACTCCTCTTCCTCGCAGCATTCAGCACACAGTGCTGGCTTTCACAACCTGTGGCCACAGTAACCTGCTCTTCTACAAAAGATGAGGTCAAAGGGGGGAACGAGCACCTGGTGCAGCCCCTGCACAGACACATGAACTGCACGAAGGACACTTTGTTATATTTATGTGTATATAAAATCACCTCCAGAGACTGCAGCTACTCAAGGATGTGCCCCAGGTTCCGTTCAGCAAAGAAAATGGGGTTCCTCATTCCAAACATCCATGGGATCATAGTGGTCCTCTGCTGCCAAGTGAAACGTGTCCCTGTGTCCCCAAAACCAGAACACCAGCAGCAGCTGCTGGCGATGGCTGCAGGGCCACCGACACCTCTGTGCTGCAGCAAGGCAGGGCCGTGCTGCCTCGTGTGCCCCGGACACGATGCCCTCACATTCTTCCTCAGCTTTGGTCACTTCAGAACTTTTTCTACTGCCCTGCAGAGCGCTGCGCAATGGGATACGCAGAACACGAGAAACTCCACTTCTCTGCCACGAGAAAGAGAGGGCTGTAATCCCTGAAAGGGAGAGAATGTCTCCATTGTTAGTAACTCCCACTGAATAATTTTGCAGGGAGTTGCAGTATAAAGGAGTTCATCCATGCTGCCGTCCAAGAGCGGAGGTTTCACATGTGTGCCCGGCCCCGCGGCTCAGAGCGCTGCCTGCAGCGCAGCCTTCCAGCCGGCACACAGCGCGGGGCCGGGGCCGCTGCAGTCACACAGCGTGCGCTGACTCCACCAAATCCCCAGACGTGGTCCCACCAGCATGCCTCAACTCTGAAATCAATGGAGCTGCCCTGGCTGCGCACAGATGTGTCATTAAGGCGGTGAGTAATCAGCCCTGACTCAGTGCCGTCAGGAACAGTACTCTACAGCTGCCTGAACACAAAAACATGTTGATTTTTTCAGATGAGAAAAAGAAATAAAAATCTTCCGGTTAGCCCTGTAGGCAGTCCCAAAGCCACAGAAGAGCCTTGCTAGGGAAACGGCACCACGGCTGCTCGGTGCACGAGAGATGCTTCTTGGCAGGCAATTAAACACGGCCCGTTTCCGAGCAGACAGCGCTCTGCTTTAACGCTGGCAGGTTCTCTGCAAGTGCCCTGCAGCTTTCTGGATCTGTGGGGATTCAGGAACACTGACACATTCCACAAAGGCCATTCTACAAATGCTGACTTGGGTTTTCCATTTGCCAGAAACAAATGCCCAACGTGAGCCGCAAGGTGCGATACCAAACACGGCGGAACCCAGCACAGCAGCTCTGCCACAGCCCCAAGGCTGCTCCCAACCAGCTCCCAAGGAGCCCTCCAGCCTTCCCCAGCTGCCAGCTCTGACGTGGGCAATGGATCAGCTCAATTGGTGAAATGCAAGAAAGAACAAAACCCTCCAAAAATGCAAACGAGCACAGGCTGCTCCCTGGGCTGGCAGGCAGGGCACAGGTACCCACTGCTGTCTCCACAGAGCTGCACCACAGCATCACTGCTGCTGCAAAGTTACTTCTGCTGCATTGGCAACAGTCACAAATTAATGCTGCTCACCATAAGCAAGAGGCAGAACTCGGCTCTGAATGCTCAACTCCTGAAAGAACGCTTCACCTCTGGCATTTTTATGGCATTTCAACCTCACCCAGCAGTTCCACAAAGCTGGGGCAGTTCCTTCAGCAAAACAGGAAAAAGGAAGGAGGCAGCCAGGGCAGAACACGTGGCTCACTGAAATGCAGGTTAAAAATGGTTAGCAGCCTTACAAATCAGCAAAAATGTTGAAATGTGAGTTAAGAAACGCTACAGCTGCAGTTTATCTCAATCCTGCATGTCCAGGCGCTCACCCAGTATGTCAGAGGGAAAACAACCATGTCTTCTTCATTTCAACTCCAGGTTTTCACAAGGGCTGCATTCGGGATGAGATCCTACAGCCCCAGAGGATCACAGGAGCTGGCGAGCGTCCTGCCGCCATGCGCTCACTGCACTCTGCCCACTGCTCGCTGCTTCATCCCAAACCCACACAGCACAAAAGCCCCGTTTCAGTCAGAACTCAGCTCCAGCGGAGCACAGCATGACTGCCGAGGCAACGCGTATCTTCTGTCCTTCGCCTGAGTTGCAGTGATGTGAAGGAAAGCACGTTCCATGGTGCACCAAAGGGCTGCGGCCATGTTTCCTTCTCAGTGGGGTCTTCTCCCTAGGCCTGCATAAATTTCAGACTACTCACTGTCTAAACGGAAGAACCAGTAAAAGACAAAATTATTCATCACCTCCCTGCAGTTTATTAAACTCGAGCAATGAAAGAGAGCCTTCTGAGAGCCTGAAGCTGAGCTCGAGACGAGGGTGGGGTGGTGTTTCTGCAATGAGGAGAAGAGCAAATCCCGACCGTGGGGCAGGAGGGGCCGGCAGTGCCCAGGGCAGCGCCTAGCCGCCTGCTGCTAGCAGTGAGGCCTGGGCTGGGCGGGCAGGCGGGAGCAGGGCACGGTGGGTGCCGGCTCCACTGGGTGTACACACGTACCTACTGATGCAGGCATTTCCCTGTGCATCGTACTGCTGCTGCCATCCTCTTCTAAGCCCTCCCTAGCCCTGCAGACAGGGCATCAGGGTGCTGAGCAGCCTCATTGCAGGGAACACGCTGAGCCACGGTGAGCAGATGGTGTTTTAGGAAGGGCAAACTGAAGGGAGGTGGCCCTGCAGACACCGGGCACGGCAGTTAATGGCAGCTCCAGGCAGGGCCAAGCAGGACAGGGCTGACCACCAGCTGCTGGCAGCACGGCCCTGGCGCGGGCAGCAGGAGGGTGTGCTCTGTGAGCCGCAGCTCCCTGCAGCTCCCCGCTGTACAAGCAGTATGAGAACAGTGAAAACAAACACGCAAACAAGAGGCTCTTTTCCGGGGCAGAGCGCGAGCAGTCCCCACAGGGAGGTCTCATGATCGGCAGCGCCGGCGGAGCCGTCCCAGCCCAAGCTCTGCAGCCGAGGGCACGAGCCGGCCCAGCGCTGCCTCCCGTCACACAGCACAGCTCAACCCTTGGGGGGATGCAGAGCTCCCCTGGGAGGAAGGCCAGGCAGGAGCCCAGGAGTCCCACGGCATGGCTGAGGGTGGTGGGCCCGCTCCGTGCTGGCACAGGCTGCAGCCCTCACGTGTGGCCACTTCACGCCCAGGGCCTGCAAGGAGGCAAGGTCTGCAGGCTGCACCCCGCATCGCCCTGCCCTCACCGTGCTGCTGCGGGCAGCCGGGCACCAGCCGCCAACAGCATCCTGCCCCGGACACTGGGGAACCAGCGAGGTCCCAGCGGCGATGGGGCTCCTCTGAGAACTGCCCCGTCACCGAGGGGTCAGCCCTCGGCTGGGCACCGCAGGCCGAGCAGAACGCCTGCATGGCAGCACCGGTGCCCTGCCCACCCCCCACGGCCACACACCTCCCTGGGCACCGCAGCAGGTTCCCCTTCGGGTGCGGTGCCTGCACAGGGTCAGCCGCTGCCGTAGACCTGCAGGCCCCCGCTTGGCAGCCCGACAGCACAGCAACAGGTCCCGTTTGTCGTTCCTTGTTTTCACAGCTGCACTGTTCAGTAAGATTAAGGAAATTATTCTTGTTTAAAAAAGATCTAGGCTCAGCACTTTGTAATCAGTCCTGGCTGAAGGAACAGAAACTAGACAAAAACGGAGGGGGAACACTGCAGAGAGCAGCTTGGAAGCTGCCATGAAGTCTGTTCTACTTTCCATTTAGAAGCTTTATCTCAGACTTATCACCACTTAAACAGCACATGACCGTGACCGTACATTTACCTCGACGGAGAACTCAGCGACAAAAAGGACACCGGCTACAAAGGGTCCTTCTGAATGCGTCCCAGAAACACAAACCCAGCAGCAGCTGGAGGGTGGCATCTCCCAGCAGAGGGATCCTGACAGCAGCGAGCAGCCTGCAGCTCAGAGCGAAACCACGCAGAACTCCACACCACCAAAAGGAGAAGTTTCCAAAGGCTTAAACCTCACAATTATCAGCTGCTCCTATAGAATAAAACATTTATTTAACGTTCAGTAATTGTTGCCTGCTGATCTTCACCAGCAGTTTCCTTTTGGCACGTTCAACGCCTGTAAAATAGAGCTAGTTGTTCACTGGAAAAAGTTCGCCATTCTTTTTCATCAGGGTTCTCCAGACTGCACAGAAACTTTGTAATTCTCAAGACCAAGCGCTGAGCAGCGCTCATTTTGGGGACAGGACATGGCTTTTGTGGCCATACACCCACGGTACGGGGACACCCATGGCACAGGACACCCATGGCCATGGTCAGCTCGTTCATGCAGGCAGCAGCTCCTGCTGAAACCAGCCCAGATGCACACCTGGGGCTGGGGGACGTGCCAGTGGGCAGCTTGGAGCTCTGCTCTCCTGCGGCACAGCACGGCACAGCACGGCACAGCACCCTGCCGCACATCACTAGCGTGCACAGCGCTGCTGAAGCCACCCACAGAAAGCTGGCAGGCGAACGGGGAAGCCACATCTGCAGTTACCAGCGTGCTACCAACAGAATTATTAACTAAAGTATTCAAAGCATTTCTCAAGGAAAAAGGCAGAAAAGCTGAGTCCTCACATGGTGACTCAAGAGGAAACGCTTTAGTCAGCAGCAGCGCTGCTGCGAGCTGTGGATTTTCAGACACGTTACAAAACATGGATAACACCCACATCCTTCCAGGGAACGGGCCAAGAAAGGCAACAGAAGATGGAAGAAAAGCTGAGTGCATGTCTCGTGTGTGGCAGAAGAGCAAACACACTTAAACACATGAAAGCTCCTCAGTGCTGTGATCCTGCCCGTGTGACGATGCATGCAGCTGATCTCAGGGCTCCCACACTGCCATCATCCCCACCCCGCCGGCGGTTTCCCAGGAAAGCAGGCAGCTGTGTTCCCGCTGGCTGAGCTCCCTGCTGCATGGACGCTGCTTCCCTGCATGGGCACAGTGCTGGGAAGCAGATTGGGGTGCAGACCTGGGCTGGGAAAAGCCCCCCCAAAATACAGCGTGTTGGCTTGCTTTAAGCGGGATGACACCGGACCACAACACACTCCAGCAGCATCTGTGCTGCAGCAGCAGGGGACGGGGCGAGGCAGGAAGCGCTGCCCGGTGCTTCCCACCCCAAGCCCTCCCCAGGAGGCGCCTGGAGCGGCTGCAGCCAGCAGGAGCCGGCCCTGCCCAGAGCCAGCGTGTGGGCACAAGGCTGCCTGGCCTGTCCTGCTGTGCTCAGCAGCAAAGCGAGATCTAACAAATGCACAGCGAGGAGCAAGGGAAAGTTCTGCCTCGCTCCTGGAGCACGCAGATACCGTGCACGCTCCTTTTCCTTCCTGCTTGTTTCTGCAGATTAGGTTTTTGGGGTGGCTTGCTTTGTTTTCTTCGTTAGTTAGTTAGTTTCTGATTAAGGCACATCTGTTTTAGATCTGCACCAACTAGGGACATCCAATTATGTGCACGGTGCCTAAATCCCAGGAGAATGAGCTCCTTTGCTGCCTGCCGGGCTGCGGGGAGTCCCCCTTCTTCCACCCGCCCGAACACACCGCGCGGGAGCAGAAGTGCTCAGCAGAAGAGCTGGCAGTGGCACGTGAGCTGCCCTGCTGTGCTGCCACATGGACACACAAAGAACTTTGTAAGCTGAGCACTGCTTTAGCACCGCGGCACTGGGGCTCGAGTTCCATTCCCCTCAGGAAGGCAGAGATAGGTCCATAGGGAAAAAATGAAGAGATTTCTCAGTGAAAGGACCCAGGTGAGGCAGGTATCTTTACGCACATCCAACCGCATCAGTGACCCAAAGCTGAAGCACTATCAGTCCCCTGCTCGTACCAGCACCGCTGAGCACTGCGGTTTCTCCGTGCAGACACCCAGGCACCTGCCAGCTCGGGATGTGCCGAGCTCTGCGCGCTGCCCCGGCTGCCACCCCACCGCAGCAGGAGGGTGCAGACAGCCATGCCCAGCACTGCTCCTCAGAGATGCTCAGGAGCACACAGCTCCCTTCAATGCTATGTGAAGGCTCTTGTTCTGCTCCTGTGTTCTTCTCGGCAGAGGAGAAATGTGGTAAAAGAATGGTTCTTGGCTAAATTAGTATGTCCTCGACGTCCTTAACTTATAGAGCGTAACCTGCTTGATTGAAGAGGTGCCCCATATGCAATGTATGGCTTTTAAGCTGGTTTGCTATCTTTTCAGACAACAAAAGCTGAGAAATTAGGAGAAAAAAATTAAAGTTATCAATAGTAACTCCATGAGATTCTGAAAACCTTCCTATAAGGGCTAGGACAAGGATTGGAAAGCAGTGGCTGCAATAGCCAAGCAAGGAAGGAAGGAATTTTCAGCACGTGCCAGTGGGCATCTGAGCAGCCCTTGCTGGAGAAGAGCAGCAAGGAGCAGGAAAACGCAAGCAGATATTACTGCTAGAGGGACGTGTTGTATTTTCCAGCAAGTCATTTTTCCCCAGCTGAAGTCCAGGAACAGCTTAACACTAACTGCTATATGGCAACTCGCTCCAGGAAAGAGGGGGGAAGGCGTCCCTATGGCAGCGAGCCATCCCTGCCCCAGGGACATCCCAAGGCAGCTCGCTGCTTCAGTAGCAGGCCAAAGAGAAAGCACCGGGGGCAAGCAGCAGCTTTGTGCCTGTGGAGCTTTCCAGAGCCCCCTACTTCACATGGACGGTGAAGAGGCAGGGGTCTGGACACAGGGCTGAACGCAGCCGGCCCCAGTTCATGCAGGAGCACTTGGAGCCGCCTGCTCTGTCAGCAGCTCCAGACAGGCTCCCCGCAGCGCTGTGTCCCAAACACATTCCTCGGAAGCTGCTTTTATCGTTCTGATAACACGTCCCTGAGCTGGTGTAACGACAAACACCACCTCCGGATGCAGGGAGGGTGGACGGGCCAGGCTGAGCAGAGCCAGCCCACGCTCCCAGCGCCCTGCCCGTCACTCCGGCTCTGGGCCTGGTCCTGCACAGCTCAGTGCACAGCTCAGGTGCTGAGCGCTGCCTGAGCACAGGGAAGTGCAAGGATCCAAGCGGAGGAGAGGAGAACAGAGCCGTGTTTAAGCAGCACCGTGATCCCGGGCGCACAGCAGCTCTTCACACCCGCCTAACCAGTGAACTGTTTACACAAAACCAGACACCCCGAGTGCAGCAGGCAGATGAAGGAGAGCCTTTCTGTGAGACAGCCGGGCTCAGTACCCCCCCACGGAACAGCTCCGTGCACCCGCACGGATGAGCTCTGTGAACCCGCACAGAAGGGTTCCATGTGCATCCCATGAAGGCAGCACACGCTGGCTCAGGCTTTCTGCAGAGTCTCTCAGTGCCAGCACCTCAATGCCCAGCGCACAGCTCACGTCTGCCCACACAGCTCCAGTGCTCTGTGTGCCAGCAGCCAAGGGGCACGCAGGGCATGGAGCACCTTCCTCTTCCACCCCTCTGCAGAGGAGCTTCAGCCTTGTTTGCACAAGGGCAAAAAATAGTGCCTGGATCTACGACACCATGCCAACAGCCAGAAATCTCAGCGTAAGGGGTTCAAGCCTTTGTTTACAGACTTCACATGAAATAGCACACGGGGCTCTGCGGGAATCAGACAGGCACTCCAGGGCTGCTTTAATCTCATTAAAGTATTTCATATTCCCGACACGCTGCTTTCTGCACTCCGAAGCACTGAGTCCTCAAGCACTGTCCCTTATGGCAGCGCCTGGATCTGCTGAGGGCTCTGATGGCCCTGCAGCTCTGGTGGCACAGAGCCCCACGCTGAGCAGCGCTGCTGGGGCTGCTGCACGGCGCCGATGGGTGCGAGCAGCTGCTTTGTGGAGAGCAACACCTGTCTGCTCTCTTCTGTATAGATCACGGTGCACTTTGCAGGCACAGACACCTCTGTGCGTTCCTTCATAGTGCTGTCTTTCCAGGATGAAACGCTCACGCTGCCTGGAGAAGCTGGTTAACTGGCATGCAAATTCAGAAGCAATTTGCAAAACTACGCACCGTGCAGAAACGGAGTTCAAAAGCATGTATGCAACATCTGCATGAGATCTCAAAGCTCTTCAGCTTCAAAAGCCAGCTTAGACCTTTGTAGCACTCGCAATTAATAAAAACAGCCTCAACTTGACATTTATCAAACTCCACTTGATATGTAATTGCACAAGAAGATCAAAGACCAGGAAAGATGGATGCTTCTGCATAAATAACCACACACACAGCAGAAAGCAGCGAGCCCCACCAAAACAACAACAAAAAGTAAAACAAGGCAGCGTACCGAGCCGCAGAAAGAAAACGATGTAAGTGAAGCATCGCTATGACAACAACGCTGCCTAGCTCTGTGCTTCCAGACGCACAGCTCCGTGTCAGGGACTGGCACTGCCAGGAAGAGATGTGCACGGCACCGCAGAGCAGCCTCCCTGCACACGTGGTTCTTTGCCTTTCACACCTGTATGCTGAGCACGACTGCACCTTGTACCCGCTGGGAACAGCAACACGGCGCTCCCTGGGAGGTGCAGCGCAGGCGCCCGGAGCTCCTCGTCCTTCCTCCCGCCCGGAGCTGGGGGCAGCCCTGCAGCGTGGGGACATGGCCATGGCGGTGCAGGGGCTCCCGCTGCGTGCTGCGGTGTTGGGGCAGCATGTGGGACTGAAACAGTCACTTGGCACTTCCAGCAGTTCTGAGCACTTCTGGCATGAACAGGGAAGGATGTGGCCAACTTTGCAACAAAAATATCTCTTATTTTGTCTCAAAGTAACTTTTTTGCTATCTTTGAAGTCCAAGATCATTACATTACAATTGCCCAATATTTTGCTTTGCTTTAGCCAGTTCTATTTCTTATCTGGCACCACCTCCTACTTTGCCATCTCAGGGTGTCCTATGTACAGACAACTCCCTCTTTTTTCCAGTTGAGAAAAAAACACAGTGGCAGCAACATGGTGGTACGAGTGTAGGAACAGACACCGGGACCCGAGGCTGCGTGGAGCTCAGGAGGGTTTCACACACTGCATTTCAATGAGTAACATGTCAGTCTTGGATTGGGGCAAACAGCAACACACTGCTTTCTCCTGTTCCCTGGAAAGGCTGGAGGAGCTCAGCGCGCTGAGCACCAGGCTCACATCAGTGTCCCCAGCCCTCAGTGCCACACTGCACCCTGCCCTGCAGCAGGACAGGGATGTGAGCACCAGCAGCAGGGAGCTCCGTCACGGCTGCGCACCCACTGCCAGGACATCCCTGCTGGAGGCATTTAACCTGGCACGTTCAGTCCTGTTGTGAACAATCCAAAAACCCCCAAATGGAGGTCACTGAAACAGCACTTTTCAGACACTGGAGGCCCAGCCTCTGCTGCTACCACATTAAAGTGATGCCAGGCAGGATTCTCTTGTTTAGATTCCGTCAGAACACACTTAAGATCTCCCTACCTAACAGGCAGGTTGATGCAACTTCAGCTTGCCAGACAATTCTGCAAACGAAGCAACCAAGGAGAGGACATCTGCGCACCAGGTACCAAGGACAGCCCAAAGCAGCAGCCTGTAAACCTGGGTTCTGCAGAACCTCACGCAGACTCACACTCACTTGTTTTTCCTATGACTTGGCAAATGGAAAACAAAAGACAGCTCTGGGCAGTTTCAGGGTTTGGGGTCTAAATGTGGACTGCTGGCAGCAGGTCATGCAGAAGCCCAGCAGACCCACACGAGGCAGCGTGCCTTTCTCCCCGTACCCCACGTGGACGCTGCCATGTGCCTAATGCAGGGGATGTGCAGTTCCACGCAGCCAGGTGCGCTGCTCCTGGGGTGCTGTGCTGCAAGGCCGCCAGCCGGGGACAGCAGCAGGCAGCTGGCACTGCGGGGGTCGATCTCCCTTACATCTTGCTCCGGTTATTCGCTGGTTGGGTCAGCAAACATGCAGACCTGACCCTTCCAGGTGCACAGAGCTCAGCTCTTGGTGAGGTGGATCACCACCCCGGCACCTGGCACACCCAGCCTGCAGCATAGTGTGACGCACAGGGCACGGCCCCCAGCGGGTCCCAGCAGCCCAGGTCCCACATCGCACCCCTCCCTGCAAGTCCCCTCCCACCTTTCCCTTAGCCCCACCCTAACAACCACTTTCTTCTTTACATTTCAGGGTCAGCTGTCAACTACAGACAAGAGAAAACCTGTTATCTTTCATTGTAAATATTAATTGTAAGACTGCGGTGACTGCTAACAACCGTTCCCACACAAAACCTAAATAGCTCAGAGCCTTCAGATAGCAGGCAGGTCTGACGAGAAGAGTCGGGTTTTGATTTGTTTTTGGTTTTTTTTTTGTTGTTTTTTTTCCCTGGTCTGAGCAGAGATCTTCGGTTTCCTCTGCAGGACGTCAGCATCCCACCGAGCTGTGACGCCGGCGTTCAGGCCACACCAGCCTTTGTCGCAGCCGTTTTCCAGATGGGCACACACGGGCTATGCCAGACACAGCCCCAGTAACACAGAGCCCTGAGCTGCTCTAAACAAAAGGGCGGCAGCTAAACCTGCTAACACAAACCAAGACCAAGCAGACAAGGAAAGCAGCACACAAGCACACCCTGCACTGCAGGTTCTCTTGTCTTTCCTTGGCCTGATGCATGCACAGCACTAATAGCAGAATCCTGGGCTATATTTCAACAGACGTTTGTAATAACAGATGAGCTGTGAGAGACAGCAAAGGGAAAGTACATGCATTGCTCCCAGAGGGAAAAGCATGGACAAAGGGCAGCAAGCGTGGGGCTGGGACACGGGGCTGGGTGGCAGCAGACGGCAGATCCGCTGTGGAGCTTGGAGGGGCTCAGCGCTTCTGAACAAGTGTCTCCCTTAGAGCCGGCACTGAAGTCTATGTGTGGTCAGATATCATTCTCATTGTTATTTAAAAAGAAAAAAAAAACACACACACACACACACAAAGAGAAGAACTACAGGCTGCATCTGGGCTGAGCTCTCCCAGTTCTACAACTCTCTGACTCTGTGACCGTAGCAGCTGGCCGTCCTGGAGGGTACCTGTGTGCCCCGGCCGTGCTCTGGCTGCGAAGGACACGGAGCGCCCTCACCGTGCACAGCTCTGCTGTCCTGACGCCAACGCAGTGCGGGGGAGCTCGGCAGCCGAGCCTGGGAGCCCTGCATGGGCACCAGCACACAGCAGGCACAGCACTCCCAAAGGCATCGCGGGCAGAGCAGGAAATACACTATCCAGAAACAGCTATGTGCAATTATATTCCAGAAAAAGCATTCTTATTTAGAACACTGGGAAAAGAAAACACAGTCATTGTTCCATTGTTCCCTATTCCAGTGGCAGCGCTGCAGGGACCGGCGCACGGAGCCGTCTGACAGCACAGAGCCGCCAGGCAGCGCCGCGGGGCTGAACCCGGGGCCGGGGCAGAGCCCCCCGCCGCCGCCCCCCCGGGACTCACTGCGGATGGCGGCGATGAGCGCGTTGCCGTCCTTGATCACGTCCTTGATGAACTTGTTGGTGCGCTCCAGCTCCTGCTCGTAGCACTTGAGGCGCTCTCGGAAGTCGGGGCTGTCCAGGTAGCAGTCGCTGAACTCCAGCGGCGGGTGCCCCATGGCTGCGCGGGGCCGCTCCGCGCCGGGCACGGCCGGGATCGCGCTGCGGGAGGGGGCGGGATGCGGGCAGGCTGCGGGGCGGGCGGGCTACG